>NW_010357392.1:74243-173216 GCF_000414095.1 Morus notabilis
TATATTAAATAAACATATATAATACAAAAACGGTTTCAGAAAAGAGGGAAGAAAATGAAAAAAAAAAAAGTGAAATCCGTTTTCAGAAAACAAAAAACGAAAACGAGAAAATAAAAATACCTTTTTTTCGTTTTCTGATTTCCACAAAAAGACAAAAACAATTTTGATTTTGTTTTTTAAAAAAATTTACACTAAACACGTTTTTAACACTCATTTTCATTTTTTTATTTTAAAAACTGTAAAAAATGAAAATAAAAACACAAACAAAGGCCATAAGGGCATATTCATTGATGAGAATAAAAGAGGGATACAGGAAATATGCGACCCGCCAAATCTGAAAGCAAAGAAAAGGCCCACAAAAACCGCAAAACCAAACCAAAATATCTTCTTCTCTTCCTATTGAAACTCCACGCTGTCACCTTTGTCCTTAGATATTTTGTCCACAAAATATCAACTCGACACGTTTGCCCACTTCACCCACGTGGACTTCACTCCTTACTTTTGCCCCATTTTTCCTTTTAAACTACCAAACTGCCATTGTCTTAATCTTTTTCTGACACTCACTAATAAAAGATAAATTTCACTAGTGAAGTCCGTCTTTTATTAAACTTTAACTCGTTTATTTCACCGATTTAAATTTAAAATTTGAGTTTTACTACAGTAAAAAACTTTTAAAATCAGTCACATCTAATTTTTTTATTACAGTAAAAAGTTTTTACATAAAATCACATGTTAACTCAAATTAAAAACTCAAATCAGCGAACTGAACGGGCCCTTAATACCTGTAGTGTTTTTAAACATTTTTTTTTGCTTGAAGAAAGTTTAATATAAAAAAGCAAAAAAAAAAAAATCATATATTATAAGTGTATTAAAAAGTTTCTATTATCAATAAGGCTTAAAAAAAAGGAAAAAAAGAGAGAAATAGGTTAAGACTTGAGATGAATTAAAATTAATAAGCTAATAGTTTACATAAATTAATAAATAGGTCAAATTACTGTTTACGTCCATAACTTATTTGGTTATGAACCATAACTTGATAAATTATTGTCCATAACTTGTCTGACTATGAATCATAACTTGACAAGTTTGTTCATAACTTATCTGGTTGTAAACCATAACTTGACAAGTTATGATTTATTAATTTTTATAACTAAAAGTTAACCTATATACTTTTTTAAGTTTTTCATATTGACATATTTTTTTACTATTTTCGAAAAAAAAAGAAGAAAAAAAACCTTGACAATATAACTTATTTTGGAATTTAAATCCTACAAAGATGGATTTACACGATAAATTATACTTATAATTATTATACTCTTATTATTTAGACAACGACATTATCAGTCTTTCTCGTCGACTAACATAATTGAAAATCTTGAGAAAATCATGCCACTCTATATGCAATATAAATGGTAGGCCACATTAAGCAGATTCAAAGAATAAACTTCCAACTTGAAGAGTTGTAAAATTTACTGTTGATTCGGAAATTACAAAAAACAAATACTTACTTGCAAGATACTTAAAATTTCTTTTTTAATGTAATGCATTGTTAAGTTACATTATGCCTTTTGTTTTAAAAAGTGCAAATAAATATGAGAAGTTGTCATCATATTTACCTCATTCGTTTCGCTGATTCGAGTTTAGAATTTGAGTTTTATTACAGTAAAAAACTCTCACAAACAATCACATCTAACTTTTTTACTACAGTAAAAAATTTTCATATATAATCACATCTCAACTCAAATTTTAAACTCAAATCATCAAAACGAACGAGGCCAATAAACAGGAAAAGTTTTCATCACTTGAGCAGCATCTTCAAAAATTTTCATAAAAGAGAGAAAAAAAAAACATGTTAATAGAGGGCACTTTGACAATTTGAGGAGCTAAATGGGGGCAGTTCCGTCTGTGAGCTTTGACTATATATATAAAAATCTAGACTTCAACCGACCTCCACTTAGCATTTCCTGTTAGGGGAGAGAGAGAGAGAGAGAGAGAGATATATATATTTCACCAAAATATCTCCACCGGCCATGGCGAAGAAAAGTGGAGGAGGAGGAGAAGAAGAAGAAGAAGGAGAGAGCTCAGGGAAGAGGATGAAATTGGCCAAGGAAGAAGAGCCACAAAACGGCGATGTCGAAGAAGAAGAGCTTCTCAGCGATAGCGAGCTTCCATTGAAGTCCGGCTTCTTGTTCTACCCTATGACTCCCACTTCCTTCGTCGTCTCCGATGCCCTAGACCCCGATTTCCCCGTTATCTACGTTAACAAAGTCTTCGAGATCTTCACCGGCTACCGCGCCGACGAGGTCCTCGGCCGAAACTGGTACCGATTGTCTCAACCCTTTCCTTCCTTCATATGTTTGTTTCCTGAGAAAATAGCGACGAAAAGTGTTGGAAATCTTGTTTCTTTTTGGTTTTAATGTACTGTGGCTTTTATGTTTATGTTGTGTTTTGTTGGCTGTGGATGATGTTTTTGTTTTGTTTCCTTTTTTATGAAACTGGAACTGATTGTAGCAATTTTGGATTTTTAGGAACAAATGCTCTTTTTTGAAATAATCTAAACTGCGTCTACTGTGATTCATTTTATTGAGACCCATTTGTAAATTTTTTACATTTTCTTTTGTCTAAACGATCTTACTGTTGCGTTTGGTAATCTGGTATTTGATTGTGCAGCATATGGAGGATAAAAGGATCAAAATTTCTTAAGATATTAAATGAAAAGGCCGATCCAAGTTTAGAAATTCTATAGCTTTTTTATGTTCTTGTTTTGAAGTTTGAAACAAAAGCCCCTTTTATACAGTTGGGGGTAAGAAATTTGTTGATCCATTACAATGCTTTAACTTTCCTCTGATTTGAGCGTTTCTATTTTGATGGAGGAAAGTATATGAAGCGAGAAATCTGTATCCCGTGATTACTTATTAAAAAAAAATAGAGAAAAAGAAATCCTCTTTTCTACTGCCGATTTCTTATAATCTTAATTTCAGATGAAGACTTATGTCATGCCGTGGCTGATTCTGTTTTTCATTGTTTTTACTTTTTTTTGGTCAGTTCAATCTATATGGGCTGAGGCACTGTGTTTTTGCATATACTTTCTTTAGTCCTGGCCCTTTTTCTTTTTTTTTTTTCAATTTAGTAAACAAGGGCACGAGACAAATGAACATTTGGAGGGTCCTCTGCAAAAATATCATGCAAAGATATTGTACGTAGGTTGATATCTTTGTTCTATCGGAGAAGGATTATATGTGTGTTCGAAAGAGTATTTGTTTTGTCTTTCAGATTGATTAATGCTTTGTTTTCTATTCTTGAGCTTATTTCATATATATATATATATATATATATATATATATATATTACTAGTTGTAAGGTACATATGTCTGCTCTATGACCTTCACATTGTGCTACAAGATGTTTCATTAACCCCCTAAAATAAATATTTTCTTTCAGTCGGTTCTTACAATATAGAGACCCTCGGGCTCAAAGACGGCACCCTTTGGTTGACCCCGTTGTTGTTTCTGAGATTAGAAGATGTCTTGAAGAAGGAGTTGAATTCCAGGGGGAGCTTCTTAATTTCAGGAAAGATGGTACGCCCTTGGTTAATATGCTAAGACTTGCACCCATACATGATGATGATGGAATCATGACACATGTTATCGGTATTCAAGTATTTTCTGAAGCAAAAATCGATCTGAATTGCCTATCATATCCGGTTTTCAAAGAGACTTGCAGTCAGCAATTTGACCAGTCAGGGAAGTATCCTTATATTAGTGGACAATCACCAGCCAACCAGCAACAACAAATATGTGGCATTCTTCAGCTTTCAGATGAAGTCTTGGCTCACAACATCTTGTCGCGTTTGACACCAAGGGATGTTGCATCCATTGGTTCTGTCTGCCGAAGGATCCGTCAGCTCACAAAAAATGAGCATGTGAGGAAGATGGTTTGTCAAAATGCGTGGGGAAGAGAAGTCACCGGCACACTGGAATTGATGACTAAAAAATTAGGATGGGGGCGTCTAGCTAGGGAATTAACAACTCTTGAGGCTGTTTGTTGGAGAAAATTTACAGTTGGAGGTGCAGTGGAGCCTTCACGATGTAACTTCAGTGCTTGTGCTGCTGGCAATCGACTTGTATTGTTTGGAGGTGAAGGAGTTAATATGCAGCCAATGGATGACACATTTGTTCTAAATCTTGATGCTGCAAATCCTGAATGGCGTCGAGTTAGTGTGGAATCATCCCCACCAGGGCGCTGGGGTCACACTCTTTCATGTTTAAATGGTTCTTGGTTGGTAGTTTTTGGAGGATGTGGGCGGCAAGGATTGCTCAATGATGTCTTCGTTCTTGACTTGGATGCCAAACAACCAACATGGAAAGAAGTTTCTGGCGGAACTCCCCCTCTCCCTAGATCCTGGCACAGTTCTTGCACAATCGAGGGTTCGAAATTGGTTGTTTCAGGTGGATGCACAGATGCCGGAGTACTTCTCAGTGATACATTCTTGTTGGATCTCACGACAGACAAGCCAACATGGAGAGAAATTCCAACATCATGGGCTCCACCCTCTAGGTTGGGGCATTCACTTTCAGTTTATGGCCGCACAAAGATTCTCATGTTTGGCGGGCTCGCAAAAAGTGGCCACCTGCGGCTGCGGTCAGGAGAGGCTTACACCATTGATTTAGAAGATGAAGAACCCCGCTGGAGGCAACTTGAGTGTAGTGCGTTCAACAGTGTTGGGAGCCAGAGTGCTGTGGTTCCTCCTCCTAGACTTGATCACGTTGCTGTCAGCATGCCTTGTGGAAGGATCATCATCTTTGGCGGATCGATTGCCGGGCTGCACTCTCCTTCCCAGCTCTTTCTATTGGACCCGTCTGAAGAGAAACCATCATGGAGGATTCTGAATGTTCCCGGGCAACCGCCTAAATTTGCTTGGGGTCACAGCACTTGCGTGGTTGGGGGTACTAGAGTCCTCGTATTGGGCGGCCACACCGGTGAGGAGTGGATACTCAACGAATTGCACGAGTTGTGTTTAGCAAGCAGGCAGGACTCGGACTTCTGATATGATAATGAGATGGCCAAGCTGCAGTACCACATACTTCCACACCAGCCACTCTGGAAGAAAATTTTGTTTTCATGATCCGTTCTAGTTCCTGCTGCATTTGTGATTTGCTTTTATATTGCATTATGTGCGTGAGTTTTCTGATGTGTTGTGGTCATATTTAGGTCTGTATTATATTGTAAAAAGTTTTAACACCTTTGTGCCTATTTTGACGTTTGTACATTATGAGCATAGGATATTAAACCTATATGTAATGTTAGCGACTCTTTTGCCCCTGGCACCTTTCTTCCCACACAGTCTTTTTGTTCATCTTTATCAGTTTCCTAAGAAATTCACGAAGGCAATACAAATGACTTTTATGGTTTCCTGGCAGAAGGCCATTGCGCCGAGCAGCTGAGAAGGTTCAGTCTTTCAAGGAAATTCCGGTCAAAATAAAGATGCACAGAATTGGAGTGAGTCACATTCTCATAAGAGCTACATTTTCTCAACAGCAGACGATGTGGTTCCTTAATAAATGTAGTCTTTCGTCTCTTTTTTCTGGGGTGCCTTGCAGTAACTGATATATAGCATATCTTGTATTGTTCTTCTAATCCGTCCTTTCAGGGTAGAAAGCTTCTTGCTTGCTGTAGATTTTAGTTCGTAACTTAACCAAAATTGGGTTTTTGTTTTGGTTTTTGTTTTTGTTTTTGTTTTTAAACAACCCATCTGAAGCTGATCTATGTCCTACGACGGCCTCTCAAGTGAATAATGTTTAGTATTATATTATCTGCTTTTGTGAGTTACTTGTCCAATTACTCGCTCTTTTTTTTATTTATTTTTTAAAATTTTTGGTAGCACGTCCAATTTACTTGCTTTTCTTAAAAAAAAAAAAAAAATTGCTTGAAACTAGTCATGTCTATTTTAAAATCAATAATTAAGATCTTGATTATTATTGTTAGAATGTGAATCTAGTTTGGGCCCATCACTGATCCCAACCTCACATGCATGCAATGTAGAAGTGACCAAAAAGGTTGAAACAAGAAACCCAAAACCGCGTTAGTGCACGAATGTTTGAAAAAGAAAAAAAATTGTTAAAAACAACATAAGAAAAAAAAAAGGTAAAACGCTGATTAAAGTGATACGTTGGAAAATTAACATTGATTTAAGGACAAGCTTTTGTTTACCGTTTCTGCATTAGGTATAAGGAAACAATAAATATTTGGCATTTACGGCGAAACATAGTCAAGTCCAAACGCGAAGCGGCAGAGCCAAGATCGATTAGTTTCTAATATCATTATTTATACGTAAGATTTTCAAATGAATTCTCCTTTTTCCTGTCATTTTGCCCTCTATATTGAATTTTTATTTCAAAATTTGCATATAAAAATTGTCTAAATATTTCAATGACGCCTTACTTAATAATAAAAATGTGTATACATACTGTAACTACATCGATAAAAAATATTGTATATATATCTCTTACTTTGAGGGATGACGTGTCTCCAGAGAAAAAAGTTCGTCACTTTTCATGATATAAATATGGGAAATAGTAAAAAATATGTCAATATGAAAAGCTTAAAAAAGTATATAGGCTAATTTTTAGTCATAGAAATTAATAGGCTATAACTTGTCAAGTTATGGTTCATAATCAGATAAGTTATTGACAAACTTGTCAAGTTATGGTTTATAACTAGATAAGTTATGAACAAAAACTGTGAATTATGGACAATAACTTGTCAAGTTATGGTTCATAACCAAACAAGTTATGGACGAAAACAGTAATTTGGCCTATTTATTAACTTATGTAAACTATTGGCCTATTAATTTTAATTCATCTTAAGTCTTGGCCTATTTCCTTCTTTCTCCTTATAAATATATTGGTGAATATCTGCATATTCTTTGGGCCCGTTTAATTCGTTGATTCGAATTTTTAATTCGAATTGAGATGTAATTTTATGTGAGAACTTTTCATTATAGTAAAAAAATTAAATGTGATTGTTTCTGAGAACTTTTTAATGTAACAAAACTTAAATTCTAAACTCAAATTGGTGAAATAAATGAGACTTTTGTTTTATCTTTACTAACATTTTTTTTGGGTATTTACATTAAGGTCGCAGATTTTCTCTTTCATTTATCACGAGATTGCTCGTGTTTCAACTTGTGGACAAAATGAGTAAATCAGCCACAACTTATTGTTGAGCTTTTTACAACATCTATTAGCAAGCTGGTTTGTGATTCATACCAAATAAACGCGCAAACTATAACCTCTTTTTTTTTTTTTTCTTTCTAATGATGAGTCTAATATCTTAAATTTTGGATTTGGAATCTGCATGTGTGCATGTGAAAATGGAGTGGCCAATCTGCATGACTTGCAAGACATATATGAGGACCCACACGCAAGGGATAAATTCATTTTTTGACAAAAAAGTTTTCCAAACAGCCAATTGATCTGAAATGTGGGTCAAGACAACAATGTGCTTTCCTTTTTGTCAATCCCAAATGATAAAAAAAAAAAAGAACACAAAATTTGTACCTAAAAAGAGGGTCCTCAATGACCCTACCATCATCTTCTTTGTGTCCAATCCTGCTTATAATTTGAAGAAAAAAAGGCTGTGTTCTACGCGCCTCTTTCTCTGACAATTAGTTGTAACTTGTAATATTGAAGGGGGAAAAAAAAAAGAAAATCAAGAAAGAGATGAGAGATGCACGTAGACACATCATAACGTGGCATGAGATCTTCTCTCAAAATTAGTCACCCATGCTTGAAGGTCCTTTCTCGGTCTATTGATTGTGCGGCGTTAAGCTTGCGGTGGTGTGAGTGAAATAGAACGCATCTTTTAAGTATAATTAAGTCATTTTTACTTTCTCTTCTACTTGATGTGCCTATGAATTTTTGCTATTAACGAAAGGACCAAGAGACTATGGTCCCTTTTTTAACTAGAAAAAAAGTGACATAAGAAAAGTAAAAAAGATTTGTATACAAGGCGATAAGAATATTTTTGTAGTTGTACTAGATAATTGTTAGGAGACCCACATTAACTAATTGCAATAATAAACAGTCATAATCACTTGTACGTGGTTATTTAGGTTTTTTTTTTTAAGTTTTAAAATGGGAAAGCAGTTAGTTGATAACGAACGGATTTAATTTACTTCAAGACTTCTTAAAAAAAAAAAAAAAAGCTTACGTCAAGACCCTTTTTTTTAAAGATATTTCTTGGCAACTTTAACTTGTATGTTTGTCTGTTTTTCTTGGTTTATTCAGTTACTCAATGTAATGAAAGAGAAATCTTCATCTTTTCAAAAAAAAAAAAAAAAAAAAAGAGAGAGAAATATTCACCTTAGTATCAGGAAATTGACTTGAATACGCCGAAAGAAAAATGCATGAAATTTTTTTGGTCTTTGTCTCGAGGAATTTGTCCTATATAGTTTGAGAAATACGTTTTAGTTGTGCCCACTGCCCACGCATGCATTCTCTTTGTCCCATTCCCATATAATTCTAATATTCTCTCTCTCCTTTTTTTCCCCTTTATAGTCTATATTGAATTCTTCACAGAACTAGAAGCCAAGTTCATGTGAGATAAATGAAAAAAGTAATCATGGCACTTGTATAGGTTATGCTTTATTAATTAATGACCATGTATAATCTATACACATAACCCATCATTTTTGTTCTCTTTCAACAGTAAAAAGCATATATCTAACGAGAGGAAAAAAAGAAGTACTTTACGGGCCCGTTTACTTCACTGATTCGAGTTTGTAATTCGAGTTGAGATGTGATTTTGTGTGAGAGCTTTTTACTGTAGCAAAAAAGTTAGATGTGATTGTTTCTGAGAGCTTTTTACTGTAACAAAACTCGAATTCTAAACTCGAATCGGCGAAATGAACGGGGCCTACATAAATAAGATGACTTTATTCATTTCTAAAACTAGACTTTTCTTTCTAAGAAGATCTTTTAACATTAAAGTAGTGGCTCTAGAATTTGGATCTTACCATTGAATCCTATATATATAGAGATACATACATATAAACTAAACAATGACTTTTGATTTTGTGACATGATAAGCTATATATTTTACCAAAATGTTCTTCTAACTATATATACATATATGTTAAGATAAAGCATGAATCAGAATTTCACATTATATAATATATATATCTACACAATTCCAGGAAAAGAACAAAATAAAAAATGGGTTAAGGTATTAGTATCTTACCTAAAGGATCAATCAAGATATGTAGTAGATTAGATTGACAAAATTATCTTAAAATTTTGGCTTATAATATGAAATGACAACCCAAAATCTCGTAAGACATATTCAACGTTAGAAAAGCATACACGTTGTTCAGTTCCTTCATTCCACAAGGTATGTGTGCTCATGATTAATGTAAAAAAAAAAACATGCAAACTCTAAAACCGTAATTGAAACTGTGGGCTCCCTAGGGTTCAAATTAGATGTATACAACAGCTTAGGTCTGAGGATGAAATCAATTTGTGACCTTTACATGCATTTGAAAACATTTAAAAATTAAAAAAACCGTCAAAATTTTACATTTAAAATATGAATTAAAAAAAAGTTCTTAAAATATTTTTGTAAAATTTTCAAAATTTTTTGTTTCTAATTAATTAATCGAAAAGGCAGAAGGGACATTTTATGATTTAATTAATTTTTTGAAAGCATAATGCAGGACATTCTTGTTCTCCAGCAACGACTGCAACAAAAGCATGAGCAAGAACAACAGAAGCAGGAAGAAACTGAGGACCAGCAAGCAAAAGAGAGCCACTTTGTTGACCAACGTTTTCCTAATTGTTTTGACACTGACCATGGAAATGGAAGCATCCTAATTGAGTCTGAGAAAGACGGTAGGGACTCGGACCTGGCACCGGGCGCGGAGAAGCTGGTGGCGGGAAAGGCGCTGCCGGAGAAAGGGAAGCTGCTGCAGGCAGTGATGGAAGCAGGGCCACTCCTGCAGACTCTTCTCCTGGCTGGACCTCTCCCTCAGTGGCAGCACCCGCCTCCTCGTGTCGACACCATAGAGATCCCTCCGGTGGCCATTTCTCGCACTCCGCCGCTGACCTTTCTTCACCATGACTCTTGTTTTAGTCACAAGAGAAGCCTACCACACTCTGATCATGATTATGTTTTTAACTCCAACACAAAGTACCAGAGGATTCTCTACCAAGGCTGTAGTTCTTTTTATTTTCTATCTTTTAACCTAAATTTCATGTCAGCCAATTCCTTTCATACTGTAAAACGTCCAAAGGATTCAGCATGAAGTGGATTGCATTTTTTTTGTGTTTTTTGTTTTTTGGGGGTATCAGTTTAGAATTTAGACTGCTTTATCTTGAAGATCAAGATCCTAACTTGTGTAACTTGTTAGCTGAAAGACTGAAATTGTCTTTTCCAGCATATTGTAGCTGCCATTGTGAATATGAGGTAAAATATGTTAAGAATTAGATTCTGTAATTCTATGTTGTCGAGATTTTTGACTGAAGAAAAGGGAAAAAAATAAATAAAAACACGCAAGGGTCAGTGTTTCAACTTAAATATGAGTGCTATACTTTCTTTCAGCTGCTACAAAAATTAATAATGATTAAGAAGAAGATTATAAGCAAAATCACACACCTCTCAAACTCACTGTATTTCTTCTAATAGCGCATCTCCATTGATTTATTATAAATCCATGAGTTGTCTTTTCGTCGTTACAATAATTAGGCTCCACACAACTTAGAAAAAGTTGTATAAATTCTCCTGATTATTAGTTGGGAATTTGTTATGGATTTACAAATATAAAGTATCTATGCACTTTGGCTTAAAAGCCTGATAGTTGTGCTGATCACGCAATGTCTTCTTGTTAGCTTTTTCTTTTTCTTAAAGTAGTACATGTAATGATATTGAGTATGACATTGGCTGGACATTAAATATCTTCCCATAAATTTTCTTTGTCATGAAGCTAGAGTTTTAGGTACCACATTCGTGGCTAATAAGTGTCTGTCATTTACTGTGCATATACTCAAGACATTTGATTTATGAATTCATAATTATGAATCAGAATTATTCTTATTTTTTGTGTATTTTTTGTGAGAGAAAATATTATAACGAGCCACGAATTATGATTTAAATTATGTCATGAATCTCTCTTTCAAATGCACGCTTATTTTCATTTTGCAATAGTTAATAAGAATCTTAAAACACACAAAAATCAAATGTATACCAAATGACAAAAACTGGACGAATGGAATTCTCTCCACATGACCAAGACTGTGAGTCAATCAAGTAAAAGGGATTATGGTAGTTGCTTTCTTTGAACCAATACTGAGAGATAAAAGTGTATACCACATGACATGCTTAATAAGCGCAAAAAATATACCAATAGGGCCCTACACTATTTGTGTGCTCAATTTTTCTTGTAAGCATCTTTGTCATTTCTGACTATCTTTATTTATCTATTCTTTTACTTTTTTATAGTCGTCTGAATTTTCATTCTGATACATATGCATGTACACATAAATACATAAATGTATATACATACATATGCATGCATGTATGTTTGTATATATGCTAGAGTGACATACAAATATATATATATGCTAGAGAATTCTAGTTAATTATGTGCTGAGCAGGAACAAGTGTAATCTTCCAGACAAGTTCCGCAAAAAATGTACTAAACCAACTGTTAGGGACCAAAATAAAGTAGGAATCAGACACTAATTGTCCAAGCTAAAGACAATTCAGAATCAGACACGTTACATTCTAACGAAACAAATGTACCAAAATAGTTGCAGGCTTAGCCTAACAATAGTTAATTTTAAACCTACATACTTTTAATGTCAAGGTCATATAGAGTTCTAAGAGAAATGATCTAAAAAAATGCTGTCCAAAATAATAAAACTACAACATAACAGGTAACAAGTGATCAAAACAAGAATAAACACATATGTTAAAATTTGGAATTAAGACAATTATACACCAAGAGTTCCAGTCAAAACTCTCAAGTCTCAACGGAGAATAAGTGTCTGCCATTTACTGTGTAAGACGTTTGATTTATGAATTCATAATTATGATTCAGAATTATTCTTATTTTTCGTGTATTTTTTGTGAGAAAAAATATTATAACGAGCCACGAATTATGATTCAAATCATGTCATGAATCTCTCTTTCAAATGCACGCTTATTTTCATTTTGCAATAGTTAATAAGAATCTTAAAACACACAAAAATCAAATGTATACCAAATGACAAAAACTGGACGAATGGAATTCTCTCCACATGACCAAGACTGTGAGTCAATCAAGTAAAAGGGATTATGGTAGTTGCTTTCTTTGAACCAATACTGAGAGATAAAAGTGTATACCACATGACATGCTTAATAAGCGCAAAAAATATACCAATAGGGCCCTACACTATTTGTGTGCTCAATTTTTCTTGTAAGCATCTTTGTCATTTCTGACTATCTTTATTTATCTATTCTTTTACTTTTTTATAGTCGTCTGAATTTTCATTCTGATACATATGCATGTACACATAAATACATAAATGTATATACATACATATGCATGCATGTATGTTTGTATATATGCTAGAGTGACATACAAATATATATATGCTAGAGTGAATTCTAGTTAATTATGTGCTGAGCAGGAACAAGTGTAATCTTCCAGACAAGTTCCGCAAAAAATGTACTAAACCAACTGTTAGGGACCAAAATAAAGTAGGAATCAGACACTAATTGTCCAAGCTAAAGACAATTCAGAATCAGACACGTTACATTCTAACGAAATAAATGTACTAAAATAGTTGCAGGCTTAGCCTAACAGTAGCTAATTTTAAACCTACATACTTTTAATGTCAAGGTCATATAGAGTTCTAAGAGAAATTATCTAAAAAAATGCTGTCCAAAATAATAAAACTACAACATAACAGGTAACAAGTGATCAAAACAAGAATAAACACATATGTTAAAATTTGGAATTAAGACAATTATACACCAAGAGTTCCAGTCAAAACTCTCAAGTCTCAACGGAGAATCAGATTCAAGAACAAAACCAGTAAACTGAAAAAATGCAGAATCAAGATTCTGAATGCACCTTAGAAGATTATAGCATTCAGAAAAATCAACTTTACAATCAGTTCGTTTCGAGAGCTCTCTTCTCGAATCCCAGAACCCCAATTACACCATTTCAATTCTGTTTCAAATGTTTACAGAAGTGCAATCTATACTTGTTTTATGAGACTGTATTCATTGCAAATTTTTTCCAACAGATCTGCTATCTTGAATATGAGATGAAGGGAATGTGGCGCACCTTGTAGAAATCTTTCCCTTCAACTCCTTCATTGACTCTAACATTGTCTTCAAAATCTCTCCACATTGCAACCACATGCAATTCGCAGAGAGTGGAGACATATTTTAGACCCTCGGGAATCGCCTTCAGTGTTTGCAAACCAATCATATTCAATCTCCTGAGATTCGGCGTTGCACCTTCCTCCACTTCCCACTCCTCTAATCTGTATAAGCTTCTGAGTGTTAGAACCTCGAGCTTGGGAAATCCATTGGCAGAACACACCAATTTATACACACTATTTCTGCTAGTCTCATCCACCAGGTCATTATCCAACCGGAGAATTCTTAAGTTCGGCAGCTTTTCCAAAACCGCAAACTCCTGATTTAAATCCCGAAAGAACCTCAAATTAATTTTGGTTAGGCTTTTTGGCAAAATTGAAAGAGCTTCTCATGATAACTCTCCTTCTAAACTTAGTTTGCTCAGAACATGGCATTGAGAAAGCAATTCCAGATTTGGAAATTCGCCTTTGGACATGTGCATCCTCAAGGATTGCAGGTGGCCTAGTTGAAAGCCGAGTGACTAAAGGACCAGCTTACTTCTTTATCACTACGGAATGAACCTACTTCAAGATTCCGAATGTTAGTCAGTTTACACACTGGGCCATAACTGACCAAATCCTTTGCATTTATGCCTTTCAAAGTCTCAATGTTTGTTAGGCTATCATTTCCAAAGGGATTATTGGTTACTAGAGAAGTGCATGAATAACGCCAAGGCAATAACAAAATTTTCAAATGGACAAGCCTCGATAATGTCCTTGGTAGAAACATGGTGCCGTTCTCATTACCTCGAAGAAATTTTGCAAGTTGCCTATAGAGCGGGGCAATTTTGATTCATCACTAGCCCCGCTTAACCTCAAATATCTCAAGTGAATTAAATTACCGATTCCTCTCAAAGATTTATTAGTCGGAAATTTAGTCCAATTAAAATCAAGTTTCAATACTCTTAACAGTATGAAATTTTTGGTTACAGATACTATGGGTAGAGTATCAATACCAAAGCATAGAAGAGAGCGGATATTGGGACCTACTTGTTCCATCCAATTAGGTGTGTGGTGATGAAGATCGTGGTCGTTAACATGAATAGCAATCCTGCGAAAACGAGTCACTGGATGAAACTGAACTGAAGAAGAACCAGCCGTCATCATGTTCACATTGTGCTTCTGCATAATGTCTAGGAAATTCTCTGCCTTCGCCTTAGAAATACAAAAATCTCGCATAAGATCATGTAATCGGCATGTTTTGACACCTTTTCCTGTATGGTCCCTTTTGTCCACCTGAACCATGCATCTATCAACCAATTCTCCCAAGTATTGTTCAGCCACATTTTCTATTAATTCCCCTCCTATATCTTCTCTTTCCATTGTTGATATAAAGCCTTCTGCCATCCATAGTCGAATCAACATGCTTTTGGGTATCTTACTATCTTCTGGAAAGCTTCCTAAATAAAGGAAACATGGTTTCAAGTAGTAAGGCAAATCTTGGAAGCTCAAGTCCAAGATATCGTCTACTCGGTATTGTTGTTCCGATTTGAGCTTGTTGATGTGTGATTTTGCATCTTTTTGCACCTTTTCCCATGCATGCACCGAATGAAGTTTTATTTCTCAATAAGCCTCCAAGAACTACAATTGCAAGAGGCAGTCCTCCACAATTTTGAATAATTTCCTTTCCTATCACTTCGAATTGCGGTGGACAAGCATGCTTCCCAAATGTTTCTCTTTGAAAGGCTTTTCGCTTAAGAAGCTCCCAGCTCTCCGCAGGCGTCAAAAGTGGAGGTTGAATTTGAGAACTGTTGTTGGGACCAACAGAAAATGCTACTTCCTTGATGCGCGTTGTAAAGACGACTTTGCTCCCCGTTTTTCCCGTCAGGAAAGCACCTTGAATACTATACCAAGCTTGAATATGCCAAATGTCGGCGAGAATAATAAGATACCTCTTCTCTTTAACTCATCCTTCATCAAATCAATTAACTCATGGTCTTCAAAGCCTCTCAAAGCGTCTCGTTTGTTCTTCCTTTCTTGTAAAATCTCTCTTTTGCAGCTCCCTTTTGGTTGAAACCCAACTCAGACAAAATATCCTTTGGAACAAATTGTTGGGATACAAAAACCCAAGCACGACAATCAAAATGCTTCTTTAAATCGATGTCGTTGTACGCCTTCTTGGCAAGAGTGGTCTTGCCTAACCCGCCCATCCCCACAATTGAAACAACGCAACACCGATCTTCCTCTTTCACCAGCTGAGCCTTCAAGGTAATAACATCATCACTGTGATTATCATCATCATCATCATCATCATCCGGATATGATCTTCTCAAATTCTTTAGAGCAGTAGTGTCAATCCCTTCTCCGCTGCTAAATTCGATTTGATACCTTTGCCTGCTTTCACCAATGCTTTGCAGCTTATTCTTGATGGAGGTGATTCGGGACCTAAGCTTTCGGAGATAATGAAGGCTTTCAAGTACGAGGAGTTGACTTTGAAGATATACGTCTCAATGGCATCTTCAATCTCACAAGCTACATCCTTAACTTCCGCGACCCAGTTACGAACACGCTCGTCTTGTTGTTGCTTGCTCTCGGCATCTTTCAAGAAGCACTCCACGTCGTCTTTCACGCTGCTCAAGGAAGTGGCTTCTCGAACGAGTAGATCGGTGATCGTTCGAACCGCCTGGGATACAACAGCCTGTGCCAATTTTGACGCCACAACTTCTGCCATTTAGTCCTCTCTCTCACACCACTTTGTTTTGATCACAATGCACAAGATTGGAATTTCTCATACTCTTCCATAACTTTCTCTGTCACGTAAGGCTAGCTAGCTTCGACGGTACTTATAATTTGGAAGTCACCATATACGACTGTGTTGGATGGATTGGTATCCCATTAAAGCTTTTTAATAAATTAAACAAATTGGGTGTAAGGAACTTTGACATCCTACCACGTTCTCTCTTTAACAAATTCAACTTTTGAGATAGTCAACGTTCTGCAATGTTTAGGAATTAAAAAAAAAATGATGACTTGTTTTTAGGCTAAGTAAGAAGAGGCTTGTTAACCCAAAAAAAAAAAAAAAAAAAAAAAATTTTTTTTTTTTTAAAAAAAAAAAAGACCAAGGCTATTTTATGGGTCAATCTACCGTGATGCTAGTTTGTTCTCCGTCATCAGTCTACTTAAAAAAAAAAAATGGACATTTATCTTTGCAATACTATATTTGACACAAAACTGTGTTAAAAAAAAGACGTTTTTGATGTATTCTATTTTTTTTACTTTAATGTACGATGGTATATATTAAATAATATATAATTACTTTCTATCACAATCTTTAAATTTTGGAATTATAGAAGAAACATTTTTAATAGTAATATTGTAATATTAATTAAAAGTGTTAATACATGATCAACCAATGACTAACAAAATTTAAAAATTTAGTTCCAAGTAAAATAAGATGCCGAATTCAGTACTAAATCTCCAATGCAAAACCAAATTCGATACTATATTTAGCACGAAAAGGTGTAAAATGATATACATGATATGTTGGTTTATTTTATGCTACATGCATAATGATATTTCAATACTATGTAATGACTTCTATTATAAATTTTAATCCTTGAAACTTGTGAAAGTAAAAAAAAAAAAAGCATTGAATCTAAGATTATTTTTTCTACTAAAATGCCAAAATTTAGTATTGATACATTAATTTAACATTATATAAAAGATATTTTAAGAATAAAGCATTTATATTAGACTATCTCTAATATAAATGCCAATAATGGTGTCATATATGTTACTAAAAAGAATGAACATGGCATGTTTGGTATGATATTCTATCATGTATTGTTGGTTTCGAAAACAACTTTTTATGCAGAAGTGTGTATCTAGCGGATTGTGTATAACTAAAATTTTAATATATCTTTAAGATACTTTACAGATTACATTAACTCATACACGAATAAATTAATTAAATTTATTTATTTACCTAGCGAACTAGGATATCAACACATGTATGACGTGAAATTTGGGAGAAAAATTTTCCTTTCCTTACTCTATATAAAATTCAGCCACACTATGCTAGGGATTGCAAAAATTTTGTTCTCCAATTTTCTCCAAACTCATATTTACAGAGTAGTAGTCAAACTCTTATAAGAAGTTTAAACTTTATCCTCAAGATATAGCCTCATTATTATCTCCCACTTCTACTTGATTTTAGAAACAAAATTCCCTCTCTCTTTTATCCCATAAGGGCTGGCAACCACAAGGAGATTCCTCCTTGTGGTAGGCACAAATATCAGGTAGGGAAGGAGGTAAAATTCTCCTTTATCTTGTAGTCCAATTTTGAGTCAAATTCAAATTTAAGCCACCTAATTTAATTTGAATTCTAATTGGACAACTTATTAAATAAGTCAATTAGATAACTTAGAGAGCAAGCAACCGAATTCCAAAGGGATTCACACTATGCTGGACATGTACACCATGTGAACACCTCCACATGTGTGTTCCAAAATTCAAATATAAATAATTATATTAATTACATTATTTAATTTATAATCAATTCTCAATTAATTATTTTTGAGTATTTTATTTAGAATTCCATAATTCTAAAATTTTTATTTTGCCCTTAGTGTCTTGTAGGATTACAAGAACAATGCGGGGACTCATGAACCTATAATTCCGAGCTCCAACAAAATTAATAATTAATTAAAACTCTTTAATTAATTAATTAATTTTATTAATTTCAAAAGTCACTCCACTATAAACTTGGAATTGCACTATCGTAATTATAGATATAAATTACTTATAAACTGTGAAGTGTCCATTTGATATAACCATGACATATAGATCAATCATCCATAAGTAATTCATAATTAGAGTTAGGCGAAATCCGTTAACCTCTTTAATTACATCTTGATCCTTGAGTACCATTGATTCTCTAATGGACAGTGATTTATAAAATAAATTCATGAATCAAAGCTCCTACTACTATAAGTACTTAATCAATCCTCAAGAGAGTTATTTATCAACATTTTTCTCAAGAAGGAATGAATTCCATCTTGTAGAATAACATTCCCGGCTACACACTTAATCATGTCTCAAAAATATAGGGAATATGATTTAACATCTCAGAATCCGTATCGAGTAAATCAAAAGAAACTTATCCATAAATAGGAGTCTGCTAATAACTCAGAATTTATATCTTTTTATATATGACCATCGATAGACTCAATTAGAATTTCTATATTTAACGAAAATGATCAGCAATTCATATTGTGGCCGTGTCCCAATTCTACACAATGTCATTATGTGTAATACACTAATTTAATATCTCGTTATATTAACAGTGCAGATAACACGTTCCATTCTAAGTGGGAATGACATATATTAGTAATATTTTAATTAAAGATTTTAAACTTTAATTAAATTCATTACTAACATCATTTTGATTAGTATCGTTAAATATTATCCTCTCGCATATAACACTTATATATAATATTTAAGGTCACGTAAATAATTATGAAATTTTCAATAATATCATAAAATATTCAATAATATATGCACATAAAATAATGAGTAAACTCTTTAATTAAATAAATATTAAATATCCTATTACATCTCATATTTTTAGGACACCATTTTCAACATGTATTGTATTGCGTAATGCAAGTTCAAATGCTATAATTACTTTTATCAAAATGAATGAGTTTTGAAACTTTTAAAATAAACTTTTAAATTAAAATGATTCGAAAAAGATATTTTTGTAATTATTAGATAAAAACGTCAATACATAATAGCATTCAAATGGCGAATTCGATATATGATATACTTGGTGTCTAATTTGACTTTATAAGTATAACAAATGTCAAATTTAACAGAAAAAGTTACATTGTATTTCACAGTAATTTTCTTATTCAAATGTTAAGATATTGAAACATTAATTTTGCATAGAATTGAAAATGCTATTAGATAAGGCTTTATCAAACGCCAAACTTTGAATTGACATAAAAATATTGAATAGGATTGAAATACTAACAAAAACATTAAGTGACCGATTATTTGCACTTTTTTTAAGGTTCAACTTGCACTTGTATATCTCGTAACATCTTTTGAAAGGCTGCCTTATTGCATGAGAAGTATGTATATTAACAACTAATTTGCATAGAAGATTATATATACATATATATCATGCATGTTTGGTTCTGATAAAACAGTGCGCATTTGATCATATTTATTTTATATCCTGTTAGCTGGCAGATTGCCTTAAATAATTCGTTTGTTTGTTTGTTTGTTTTTGTTTTTGTTTTAATTTCCATGAAGATGCCTTTAAAATAGAGTTACTTGATTCTAAGAAATAGATTTTGAAGCTGTATCATTCAAGAAACTTAATCCGAATTTGGCAAAGAAGAACAAAAGCCTGATCAGAATTTTTGCTTGAGGCCACTAGCTAACTTCTAATTAAGCTGAAACAATACAGAAAATTTGGGCCAAAAAAAAAAAAAATTAATCCAAATTTGGCAAAAAAAAAAAAAAAAATTATAATTAAGCTGAAACAATACAAATTGTGGAGGACCATGGAAAAGCCAATGAAACACGAGGTTTAGTTCTTAATCAATTATTGACGGGAATGGTCAACGTTTGGCCCAACCATCAAATATTAACACCAGCAGACCTACCATCATGCTGTTGAATGGAATAATATAGAAAATAAAAATGAAAAGTTAATAAATGTATTTTTTTTTGTAATGTAATTGACTATATTTTACCTATTATGAAAGAGGATCATTTTTCGTGAATTTAAAAATTTATCTGCTCTAAAAAATGTGGGTAGCTCGTGTTCATGACGAGAATTATTCTCTCTACGTATATATCAGGTGAAGTTCTTTTGAATTTGAGGAACAATTCTCCCTAACTTAGAGGGTGAATGATTCAGATTGCATTTGGGAAAAGATCATATGAAAATCGGAGGTCATATTTTTTTTTACTAGAATACAAATACTATAGAAGAAAAGTCAAATTGACAACTTCACAGTTTCTTTGAAATGAACAACTTCACAGTTAGCAAAGTGTACTTTTGCAATAGTTTGATATAGGAAAGTCAAGCTTCATTTTGACTTAATTCTTGGGTCAAATATAAATTAGATTTCTCTTTTTTTCTCTTCTAATTTTTGCAATTGATTACTTCAATTTTATCTGTAGATTTCTGATTCTGTTTTAGACAATTTAACTAAAAAAAATCAATTTTTTTTCTTGGATAATATAGTAATTTTAAGAATCAAACTAATCCTCTCCTCCTTCCTATTCAATAACAAATAAGAGAGAAGGATAACAACAATTATTCATTCTATTATACCAATCAACTTTGCCAAAATTACAATACATCCCTTCCTTCCCGCTCTCCGTCCCTCGTATCCTATCCATCATTCCACGAATCCATCCCTCCTACCAAATAATCCCTTAAGGTATTACTCTTACTTAAACGGACTCTTAAGGTTTTAATCTCATCCTATTACTCTATCCATTACCTCCTGTAAAAAGGAGAATGGGTTTTTCTGAGCACTAACAAATCGTTTTATCATAGTCATTTCGTTACTTTTCTTTTTCTTTTTTTTTTCTTTTTTTGTTTTGAAATATTAATAACACCCTTTTGCCCTCTCTTCTTTCTTTCTTATTTTTTTGCCTTATTATACAGTCTTTCTTCTTTCACTTTCCCTAAATTGACCCTCGTAAATATACTTTTTTATTTAACTTCTTGTTAAATTCATTTCTTCTTCCACAAATCATTGTCTAATTTTTTTTTTAAAATCCTCTTCCCTTGACAAAACATTTCTTAAGTGGGTTATTTTTGTTTAGTTTTTACTTTCCTTCTTTTTTCCTCTCTTTTGTTTGTTTGTTTGTTTTTTTCAATCTTCTCCTTTTTTTTATTTTTGTCTTATTATAGAGTTCTTTTTTTTTATTTCTCTAAATAAAATCCTAATAATTATATGTTTTTGAAACTTACTTGTAGAATCCCTAATCTAAAGTAGAATAAGAGGCTGTTTGGTTGAGGGATTCGTTCCCTGATTCGAATCATGATTCGTGGTTCGCTACAGTATTTTCTCTCATAAAAAATACACGTAAATAAAAAATGATTCGAATCACATGATTTGAATCCTCTAATCAAACGTCCTCTAAGTTTCGTTAAGGCATTTCATTATGTGGTTTCGTGTGTGTGTGTGCGTGTGTGTGTTTTTTTTAGTATCGTGCATTACTGATGTGAGTCAATTTTTTTTTCTTTAACTCTCTTTTTAATGATTGTAAGTAAAGCTCGTTATTACTTAAGGCCCCACATGTTATTAATTAAAGTGTTAAAAAAATGAAGAGAATGCAACAAGGTTTTTTTTTTCCTTATAAAAAAGGAAGGTAACCAATTTTAACTAAATTCTTATAGAATATTCCAAGCAAAGAAGAAAAAAAAAAACACCTCTTATTGAATATTTTCTTGTTAGTGAAAAAAACATATATTTTGAAATTTTTAAGATGTTATCACATTAACTCTTCTCACTCATTTTTCCTAATATATACATATATATAATCATAATTAGTATATTTTTAAAATGTTCACATTTTTCCTAATATATATATATTTATATATATTCATAATCCGTATGTTTTTAAAATGTTCACATATTATCCCTAGATTTCTCAGCTTTTATTATTTAAAATTATTTCTACATCTATATCAATATCTTATCGTTATGCATTTCGTTAATGTATAATGTACACGTCATTTCGCACAAATTTTTTAAATACTTTTTGAGATTTCTTTAATACTTTTTGAGATTTTTTTAATTTACTTTTTGAGTTTTTTTTTCTTGTTTTTATTTTTATTTTTCGTCTTTACTTATTTTTTCCTTTCTTTCTTCTCTTTTTTTTTTCTTAATAATTTATATAATTATTGTTTAAAAGGATGTCACGCACACTTGATAATAAAAGCCGGAAAAAATTATTTGGAAGTCAATTACTACAAAAAAAAAAAGGAAAAGAAGAATAAAAAATTATAGGCTTGTTTTGAATTGTTTTCAACTTGTTTTCGAATGTTTCTACAAGTCTTTTAAGGTAAGAAAACGAATCAGTCTCCAAATTGCGTTTGGTTTGCAAATATTTTTAAAACGTGAATGAAATTAAACAATGGTAAAAATTACGGTTGTTTTTCGTACCCAACCATATAATTCTCTCTATCTTCTTTTGGAAATTTATACGTAAGTCCTATTCTTTATAACTACAAATAGGTATCGTTGTTTTAACTATTGGATTAATTTGTGATTGTAGTAGTTTTCTATCATATACTATAAATTTTTATTGTGGACATTCACAGATTAGACCATTAAAATTTTAATTCAACAGTTAAAACATTAGTATCTATCAATAGTTAAAAAGGATATCCTTAACCCTAAGGCCTAAAAGTTCATTTTTTATTTTTATTTTCAGTTATTATTATATTTTTGCGTTAATAAAAAAACGTATTTTAATTGATCCATAGTTAAAAAGAATGGGACAATAAATAAAATAATCATAAAGAAAAGAAAAAATTAGTGAATGTACTAATTTAAATGTACTATTTTAAGATTTTTATTTTTTATTTTTATTAATACCTTTTTAATTAATATAATTCTTTAATTAAAAGATATTAATAAAGTATACGTACAAATTTAATACCTATATATTCGAGGACTCTTTTTTTTTATATATAAAAAAACAATTGTTACGCTCAAACAATTATTACCCATACGTAATTATTTTTTTTATATTTTTTATTTTATTTTATTTTTGGCTCAAACAATTATTACGCATCTATCCTGTTGTGTTAGGTTCGGAAGTAGGGGATTCAAATATAGGCTCAGGTTCGAGAGAGAGAGAGAGAGAGAGAGAGAGATTAGGGCTTGACTCTTGAGCTTCCGATTCCCCGCGCCATGGATACTGCCATTCTTGTCGACTCAAACAATGTCGCTGTCGGAGGTAAACTTTTGTTGCTCCATTTCTTGTTTCTCAAACCCTGAATAGGAAAATCTTGATTACCATCGCTTTCAGATTTATCTTTGTTCCGATTTTCTTCCTGAAATCGTCAACAGTTCCGGAAAATTAATCGCGTTAGATTTTCCGGCGAAAAGCCTAATTTCTTGAACCCCTTTTTAGGGTTCTTAAGATGAGATTGGGAAATATTGTTTTATTTGCTCTCATGGGACTTATAATGCTAAATTTGATTCAATTGGAAGATTGGAATTTTCGTAGGATGTGGCCAGTTAGGGTTTTTTTGACTGTTTTGTGACATAATTGCTATGAATAGCAGATGGTAAATATTATGTTGAAAAGCTGGAAAAGAAGCTGGAAAAGGTACTTTTGCACATATATATGCTTGGTTGGTGTTTTCCTATGTTGTGGGGTTAACTTGGGTAGGCTGCTTTCAGGCAAAAGTGGAATTGATGAAGGTTCTTGCGGACCGCAAGTATCCTTTATGGTCGATTTTCTGGCGCCTTCCCTAATGTATTTGGAACTGTTTAGAATATTTTGGTTTCTTTAACAGTAGTTTACAGCAAGCTTATTGAACATTGTGTGGTGGAGCTACGGAAACTGAGAGTAAACCTTTAGACATGTAATGATTTTTCCTCTCTCCTAGGAAAAAAAGATATATAAAATCAGGCAGTTAGCAAGACAGTCTACAATTTTACATCCCAATAATTAGAAGTGATGCCACTTATACTAACCCCTGCCTCTACTTTTCTTGCTATGAGTAGTCCATTTTTGCATCTGAATTCGTGCTGAACTACTTTTAACTGTAAGAAAAAGAAGAGTGTAAATAGATTTGTGAATTGAAGCGAATACTAATAGATACTACGAATTAAGACATCAAATTATGCCAACCTCTTACACTTAACTTACCATGTCTTTACCTGAATTAAGCTCCTGTGTCAATTAAAACACAACACTAGTTTAATTGAGGTGAAGATAATTTTCAAACAACAAAAATTCAACTATAAAGCATTAGCAATTTAGCATCTAAAAATGTACCGCCAGCATTTGGTTGTTCGCTTGAGTGGGTTGAGAGTTCTGTAACAGCACTTTCTGAAGGTTTACTCTCAGTTTCCGTAGCTCCACCACACGAAGTGCTGTTATAGAACTTTCAACCCGCTCAAGCGAACAACCAAATGCTGGCGGTACATTTTTAGATGCTAAACTGCTAATGCTTTATAGTTGAATTTTTGTTGTTTGAAAATTATCTTCACCTCAATTAAACTAGTGTTGTGTTTTAATTGACACAAAAGCTTAATTCAGGTAAAGACAGGGTAAGTTAAGTGCAAGAAGTTGGCATAATTTGATGCCTTAATTCATAGTATCTACTAGTATTCGCTTCAATTCACAAGTCTCTTTACACTCTTCTTTTTCTTACAGTTAAAAGTAGTTCAGCACGAACTCGGATGCAAAAATGGACTACTCATAGCAAGAAAAGTAGAGGCAGGGGTTAGTATAAGTGGCATCACTTCTAATTTTTGGCATGTAAAATTGTAGACTGTCTTGCTGACTGTGTGATTTTATATATCTTTTTTTCCTAGGAGAGAGGAAAAATCATTACATGTCTGGATTATAATAATGTGGTAAAAGCAAAATGCAAACTATTCTTGTTACAATTTTGATAATTGTTCTTTATTATTGTCCTCCTATCCTGTATTATCACAAATTTTCTTCCACTTTTCAGGCCGGTTCAAGTCATCATGATGAAACAGCAAAATCCTCTCAAGCAGATAAAGAAACTAAACCTAGTAATGCCAACAAGAGAAAACAAGCAAGGAACCAATGTATTTAATATTATCGAAATCTGTTATAAATTTTGGTCGTCTTTGCTTTACCAATCATTTGCTTTTGTGATCTTGCAGCTTTGGGCTGCCCTCCTGTTAAAGCAGTCTGTGCTAAAGAGGAGGTTAACAAGAGAAGGTTTCTTTTTGCCTTTCTTGTTTTTGTTTCTTTGCATAATTACCTTGTTTCTATTTTGGAATTTATATGGTTTCTTGACAGGAGTTGTTCGAGAAGGCAATCTGCACGGTTGAAATCCAAAGGATTAGAAGTAACTGAAGACTCTTTTCCGATGGATAATGCTAAAATTCCCGTTTCTTCTACACATGACGATCAGATTGATGCAAGCGGTCAAACAATACTGGAATCATCAACAAAATTTTTCTTGTTTTTATTTTTATTTTTCGTCTTTACTTATTTTTTCCTTTCTTTCTTCTCTTTTTTTTTCTTAATAATTTATATAATTATTGTTTAAAAGGATGTCACGCACACTTGATAATAAAAGCCGGAAAAAATTATTTGGAAGTCAATTACTACAAAAAAAAAAAAAGGAAAAGAAGAATAAAAAATTATAGGCTTGTTTTGAATTGTTTTCAACTTGTTTTCGAATGTTTCTACAAGTCTTTTAAGGTAAGAAAACGAATCAGTCTCCAAATTGCGTTTGGTTTGCAAATATTTTTAAAACGTGAATGAAATTAAACAATGGTAAAAATTACGGTTGTTTTTCGTACCCAACCATATAATTCTCTCTATCTTCTTTTGGAAATTTATACGTAAGTCCTATTCTTTATAACTACAAATAGGTATCGTTGTTTTAACTATTGGATTAATTTGTGATTGTAGTAGTTTTCTATCATATACTATAAATTTTTATTGTGGACATTCACAGATTAGACCATTAAAATTTTAATTCAACAGTTAAAACATTAGTATCTATCAATAGTTAAAAAGGATATCCTTAACCCTAAGGCCTAAAAGTTCATTTTTTATTTTTATTTTCAGTTATTATTATATTTTTGCGTTAATAAAAAAACGTATTTTAATTGATCCATAGTTAAAAAGAATGGGACAATAAATAAAATAATCATAAAGAAAAGAAAAAATTAGTGAATGTACTAATTTAAATGTACTATTTTAAGATTTTTATTTTTTATTTTTATTAATACCTTTTTAATTAATATAATTCTTTAATTAAAAGATATTAATAAAGTATACGTACAAATTTAATACCTATATATTCGAGGACTCTTTTTTTTTATATATAAAAAAACAATTGTTACGCTCAAACAATTATTACCCATACGTAATTATTTTTTTTATATTTTTTATTTTATTTTATTTTTGGCTCAAACAATTATTACGCATCTATCCTGTTGTGTTAGGTTCGGAAGTAGGGGATTCAAATATAGGCTCAGGTTCGAGAGAGAGAGAGAGAGAGAGAGAGATTAGGGCTTGACTCTTGAGCTTCCGATTCCCCGCGCCATGGATACTGCCATTCTTGTCGATTCAAACAATGCCGCTGTCGGAGGTAAACTTTTCTTGCTCCATTTCTTGTTTCTCAAACCCTGAATAGGAAATCTTGATTACCATCACTTTCAGATTTATCTTTGTTCCGATTTTCTTCCTGAAATCGTCAACAGTTCCGGAAAATTAATCGCGTTAGATTTTCCGGCGAAAAGCCTAATTTCTTGAACCCCTTTTTAGGGTTCTTAAGATGAGATTGGGAAATATTGTTTTATTTGCTCTCATGGGACTTATAATGCTAAATTTGATTCAATTGGAAGATTGGAATTTTCGTAGGATGTGGCCAGTTAGGGTTTTTTTGACTGTTTTGTGACATAATTGCTATGAATAGCAGATGGTAAATATTATGTTGAAAAGCTGGAAAAGAAGCTGGAAAAGGTACTTTTGCACATATATATGCTTGGTTGGTGTTTTCCTATGTTGTGGGGTTAACTTGGGTAGGCTGCTTTCAGGCAAAAGTGGAATTGATGAAGGTTCTTGCGGACCGCAAGTATCCTTTATGGTCGATTTTCTGGCGCCTTCCCTAATGTATTTGGAACTGTTTAGAATATTTTGGTTTCTTTAACAGTAGTTTACAGCAAGCTTATTGAACATTGTGTGGTGGAGCTACGGAAACTGAGAGTAAACCTTTAGACATGTAATGATTTTTCCTCTCTCCTAGGAAAAAAAGATATATAAAATCAGGCAGTTAGCAAGACAGTCTACAATTTTACATCCCAATAATTAGAAGTGATGCCACTTATACTAACCCCTGCCTCTACTTTTCTTGCTATGAGTAGTCCATTTTTGCATCTGAATTCGTGCTGAACTACTTTTAACTGTAAGAAAAAGAAGAGTGTAAATAGATTTGTGAATTGAAGCGAATACTAATAGATACTACGAATTAAGACATCAAATTATGCCAACCTCTTACACTTAACTTACCATGTCTTTACCTGAATTAAGCTCCTGTGTCAATTAAAACACAACACTAGTTTAATTGAGGTGAAGATAATTTTCAAACAACAAAAATTCAACTATAAAGCATTAGCAATTTAGCATCTAAAAATGTACCGCCAGCATTTGGTTGTTCGCTTGAGTGGGTTGAGAGTTCTGTAACAGCACTTTCTGAAGGTTTACTCTCAGTTTCCGTAGCTCCACCACACGAAGTGCTGTTATAGAACTTTCAACCCGCTCAAGCGAACAACCAAATGCTGGCGGTACATTTTTAGATGCTAAACTGCTAATGCTTTATAGTTGAATTTTTGTTGTTTGAAAATTATCTTCACCTCAATTAAACTAGTGTTGTGTTTTAATTGACACAAAAGCTTAATTCAGGTAAAGACAGGGTAAGTTAAGTGCAAGAAGTTGGCATAATTTGATGCCTTAATTCATAGTATCTACTAGTATTCGCTTCAATTCACAAGTCTCTTTACACTCTTCTTTTTCTTACAGTTAAAAGTAGTTCAGCACGAACTCGGATGCAAAAATGGACTACTCATAGCAAGAAAAGTAGAGGCAGGGGTTAGTATAAGTGGCATCACTTCTAATTTTTGGCATGTAAAATTGTAGACTGTCTTGCTGACTGTGTGATTTTATATATCTTTTTTTCCTAGGAGAGAGGAAAAATCATTACATGTCTGGATTATAATAATGTGGTAAAAGCAAAATGCAAACTATTCTTGTTACAATTTTGATAATTGTTCTTTATTATTGTCCTCCTATCCTGTATTATCACAAATTTTCTTCCACTTTTCAGGCCGGTTCAAGTCATCATGATGAAACAGCAAAATCCTCTCAAGCAGATAAAGAAACTAAACCTAGTAATGCCAACAAGAGAAAACAAGCAAGGAACCAATGTATTTAATATTATCGAAATCTGTTATAAATTTTGGTCGTCTTTGCTTTACCAATCATTTGCTTTTGTGATCTTGCAGCTTTGGGCTGCCCTCCTGTTAAAGCAGTCTGTGCTAAAGAGGAGGTTAACAAGAGAAGGTTTCTTTTTGCCTTTCTTGTTTTTGTTTCTTTGCATAATTACCTTGTTTCTATTTTGGAATTTATATGGTTTCTTGACAGGAGTTGTTCGAGAAGGCAATCTGCAAGGTTGAAATCCAAAGGATTAGAAGTAACTGAAGACTCTTTTCCGATGGATAATGCTAAAATTCCCGTTTCTTCTACACATGACGATCAGATTGATGCAAGCGGTCAAACAATACTGGAATCATCAACAAAAGAGGAAGATGAAGAAAATGATATTCCTGGATCTGAAGATTTGGGCCCTCCTACTGTTAAAGCGTTTGAAGTTAGAGAGGAGACGGAGAAGAAAAGGTTTATTCTTTTTCTTGATTTGATTTGCTTGTGAAATTACCTAGTGTCAAATGTTTCCTAAGAAATTCATTAAGGCAATACAAATGACTTTTATGGTTTCCTGGCAGACGTTCAAGAAGGCAATCTGCTACGTTTAAAACTGAAGAATCAGAAGCAACTGAAGAATCGTATGAGATTGATGCCAAATATCACGTGTCTTCTCTACATGATGATGAAATTGGCACAAGTGGTCAAACATTCTCGGAATTATCAGTTAAAAAAGAATATGAAGGAAATGCTACTGCTGGGTCTGAAGGTCAAGAACTTAGACGATCATCTGTTGGAAGGCCATTGCGCCGAGCAGCTGTGAAGGTTCAGTCTTACAAGGAAATTCCGCTCAAGATAAAGATGCGCAGAATGGAGTGAGTCACATTCTCATAAGAGCTACATTTTCTCAACAGCAGACAATGTGGTTCCTTAATAAATGTAGTCTTTCGTCTCTTTTTTCTGGGGGTGCCTTGCAGTAACTGATATAGAGCATGTCTTGTATTGTTCTTCTAATCCGTCCTTTCAGGGTAGAAAGCTTCTTGCTTGCTGTAGATTTTAGTTCGTAACTTCTTGTACTCTATTTTCATCTTCAGATGTTAACCAAAATTGGGGAAAATCTTCTGATTTAGCCTAACAAAGTTTTTCTCTGTAAAAGTGAAGCACTATAATTCTAGAATTTGATCGTTTCCATTGCAAAATTCAACATCCTTGCGATTCCACTAGTACTAGTAGGTACTTAAAATCACAGTTTAACTGGGATTATTCCCAAGGCATGTTCTTCAACATTGGGGTTTTGTTTTGTTTTGTTTTGTTTTGTTTTTGTTTTTGTTTTTAAACAACCCATCTGAAGCTGATCTATGTCCTATGATGAGGTTTGCCAGGTTTACAGGACATTCTAATGTCTTCTTTGATGCCTCTCAAGTGAATAATGTTTAGTATTATATTTTGTGCTTTTGTGAGTTACTTGTCCAATTACTTGCTCTGTTTTTTTTCAATTTAGTTTTTTAAATTTTTGGTAGCACGTCCAATTTACTTGCTTTTCTTAAAAAAAAAAAAATTGCTTGAAACTAGTCATGTCTATTTTAAAATAAATAATTAAGATCTTGAGGATTATTGTTAGAATGTGAATCTAGTTTGGGCCCATCACTGATCCCACACTCACATGCATAAAATGTAGAAGTGACCAAAAAGGTTGAAACAAAAACCCAAAACCGCGTTAGTGTACGAATGTTTGAAAAAGAAAAAAAAAATTGTTAAAAACAACATAAGAAAAAAAAAGGTAAAACGTTGATTAAAGTGATACGTTGGAAAATTAACATTGATTCTAAGGACAAGCTTTTGTTTACCGTTTCTGCATTAGGTATAAGGAAACAATAAATATTTGGCATTTACGGTGAAACATAGTCGAACATAGTCGAATTGAGATGTAATTTTATGTGAGAATTTTTCATTATAGTAAAAAAATTAAATGTGTCTGTTTCTGAGACTTTTTTAATGTAACAAAACCTAAATTTTAAATTCAAATTGGTAAAATGAACGAGACTTTTGTTTTGTCTTTGCTAACATTTTTTTTTGGTGTTTACATTAAGGTCGCAGATTTTCTCTTTCATTTATTACGAGATTGCTCGTGTTTCAACTTGTGGACAAAATGAGTAAATCAACCACAACTTATTGTTGAGCTTTTTACAACATCTATTAGCAAGCTGGTTTGTGATTCATACCAAATAAACGCGCAAACTATAACTTTTTTTTTTTTTTCTAATTATGAGTCTAATATCTTAAATTTTGGATTTGGAATCTGCATGTGTGCATGTGAAAATGGAGTGGCCAATCTGCATGACTTGCAAGACATATATGAGGATCCACACGCAAGGGATAAATTCATTTTTTGACAAAAAAGTTTTCCAAACAGCCAATTGATCTGAAATGTAGGTCAAGACAGTAATGTGCTTTCCTTTTTGCCAATCCCAAATGATAAAAAAAAAAAGAACACAAAATTTGTACCTAAAAAGAGGGTCCTCAATGACCCTACCATCATCTTCTTTGTGTCCAATCCTGCTTATAGTTTGAAGAAAAAAAGGCTGTGTTCTACGCGCCTCTTTCTCTGACAATTTGTCCTATATAGTTCGAGAAATACGTTTTAGTTGTGCCGACTGCCCACACATGCGTCCTCTTTGTCCCATTCCCATATAATTCTAATATTCCCTCTCTCCTTTTTTTCCCCTTTATAGTCTATATTGAATTCTTTACAGAACTAGAAGCCAAGTTCATGTGAGATAAATGAAAAAAGTTATCATGGCACTTGTATAGGTTATGTTTTATTAATTAATGACCATGTACAATCTTTACACATAATCCATCATTTTTGTTCTCTTTCAACAGTCAAAAGCATATATCTAAAGAGAGGAAAAAAAGAAGTGCTTTACATAAATAAGATGATTTTAATCATTTCTAAAACTAGACTTTTCTTTCGACTCTGACCAAGGTAGTGGCTCTAGAATTTGGATCTTGCCATTGAATCCTATATATATAGAGATACATACATATAAACTAAACAATGACTTTTGATTTTGTGACATGATAAGCTATATATTTTACAAAAATGTTCTTCTAACTATATATACATATATGTTAAGATAAAGCATGGATCAGAATTTCACATTATATAAAATATATATCTACACAATTCCAAGAAAAGAACAAAATAAAAAATGAGTTAAGGTATTAGCATCTTAGCTAAAGGATCAATCAAGATATATAGCAGATTCGATTGAAATAATTATCTTAAAATTTTGGCTTATAATATGAAATGACAACCCAAAATCTCGTAAGACATATTCAACGTTACAAAAGCATGCACGTTGTTCAGTTCCTTCATTCCACAAGGTGTGTGTGCTCGTGATTAATGTCAAAAAAAACATGCAAACTCTAAAACCGTAATTGAAACTGTGGGCTCCCTAGGCTTCAAATTAGATGTATACAACAACTTAGGTCTGAGGATGAAATCAATCTGTGACTTTCTGTTATATTGAAATTTTAAGAATATCTTAAAAGTAATAATTTTGAGTATTAAAAAAATTCTAAATGTATTTGAAAATATTTAAAAATTAAAAAAAAACCTCAAAATTTTACATTTAAAATATGAATTAAAAAAAAGTTCTTAAAATATTTTTGTAAAATTTTCAAATTTTTTTGTTTCTAATTAATTAATCGAAAAGGCAGAAGGGACATGTTATGATTTAATTAATTTTTTGAAAGCATAATGCTGGACATTCTTGTTCTCCAGCAACAACTGCAACAAAATTGTGAGCAAGGACAACAGAAGCAGGAAGAAACTGAGGACCAGCAAGCAAAAGAGAGCCACTTTGTTGACCAACATTTTCCTAATTGTTTTGACACTGAGCATGGAAATGGTAGCATCCTAATTGAGTCTGAGAAAGACAGTAGGGACTCGGACCTGCCACCGGGCGCGGAGAAGCTGGTGGCGGGAAAGGCGTTGCCGGAGAAAGGGAAGCTGCTGCAGGCAGTGATGGAAGCAGGGCCACTCCTGCAGACTCTTCTCCTGGCTGGTCCTCTCCCTCAGTGGCAGCACCCGCCTCCTCGTGTCGACACCATAGAGATTCCTCCGGTGGCCATTTCTCGCACTCCGCCGCTGACCTTTCTTCTCCATGACTCTTGTTTTAGTCACAGGAGAAGCCTACCACACTCTGATCATGACTCTGTTTTTAACTCCAACACAAAGTACCAGAGGATTCTCTACCAAGGCTGTAGTTCTTTTTATTTTCTATATTTTAACCTAAATTTCATGTCAGCCAATTCCTTTCATACTGTAAAACGTCCAAAGGATTCAACATGAAGTGGATTGCATTTTTTTTGTGTTTTTTGTTTTTTGGGGGCATCAGTTTAGAATTTAGACTGCTTTATCTTGAAGATCAAGATCCTAACTTGTGTAACTTGTTAGCTGAAAGACTGAAATTGTCTTTTCCAGCATATTGTAGCTGCCATTGTGAATATGAGGTAAAATATGTTAAGAATTAGATTTTGTAATTCTATGTTATCAAGATTTTGACTGAAGAAAAGGGAAAAAAATAAATAGAAACACGCAAGGGTCATAGTTTTTCATCTTAAATATGAGTGCTATACTTTCTTTTAGCTGCTACAAAAATTAATTATGATTAACAAGAAGATTATAAGCAAAATCACACACCTCTCAAACTCACTGTATTTCTTCTAAAAGCGCCCCCTCATTGATTTATTACAAATTCATGAGTTGTCTTTTCATCGTTACAATAATTCAGCTCCACAACTTAGGAACAGTTGTATAAATTCTCCTTATTAAGTTGGGAATCTGTTATGGATTTACAAATATAAAGTACATTGAGATTTAACATGATGCACATTGGCTTAAAAGCCTGATAGTTGTGCTGATCACGCAATGTCTTCTTGTTAGCTTTTTCTTTTTCTTAAAGTAGTACATGTAATGATATTGAGTATGACTTTGGCTGGACATTAAATATCTTCCCATAAATTTTCTTTGTCATGAAGCTAGAGTTTTAGGTACCACATTCATGGCTAATAAGTGTCTGCCATTTACTTTGCATATACTCAAGACGTTTGGTTCATGGATACATCATTATGATTTAGAATTATTTTCGTTTTACGTGTATTTTTTGTGAGAGAAAATACTGTAACGAGTCACGAATCATTATTCAAACCATGACATAAATTCCTCTTTTAAATGCACGCTTACTTTCATTTTGCAATAGTTAATAAGAATTTTAAAACACACAAAAATCAAATGTGTACCAAATGACAAAAACTGGACGAATGGAATTCTCTCCACATGACCAAGACTGTGAGTTAATCAAGTAAAAGGGATTATGGTAGTTGCTTTCTTTGAACCAATATTGAGAGATAAAAGTGTATACCACATGACATGCTTAATAAGCGCAAAAAATATACCAATAGGACCCTACACTATTTGTGTGCCCAATTTTTCTTGTAAGCATCTTTGCCATTTCTGACCATCTTTGTTTATTTATTCTTTTACTTTCTTATAGTCGTCTGAATTTTCATTCTAATACATATGCATGCACACATAAATACATAAATGTATATACATACATATGCATGCATGTATGTTTGTATATATGCTAGAGTGACATACAAATATATATATGCTAGAGTGAATTCTAGCTAATTATGTGCTGAGCAGGAACAAGTGTAACCTAACAGGCAAGTTCCGCAAAAAATGTACTAAACCAACTGTTAGGGACCAAAAGAAAGTAGGAATCAGACACTAATTGTCCAAGTTAAAGACAATTCAGAATCAGACACGTTACATTCTAACGAAACAAATGTACCAAAATAGTTGCAGGCTTAGCCTAACAGTAGCTAATTTTAAACCTACATACCTTTAATGTCAAGGTCATAATAAGTTCGTAGAGTTCTAAGAAAAATTATCTAAAAAAATGTTGTCCAAAATAATAAAACTACAACATAACAGGTAACAAGTGATCAAAACAAGAATAAACACATATGTTAAAATTTGGAATTAAGACAATTATATACCAAGAGTTCCAGTCAAAACTCTCAAGTCTCAACGGAGAATCAGATTCGAGAACAAAACCAGTCAACTGAAAAAATGCAGAAACCTCTTCCTCTTTGTAGTTCTTTTTAGTTGTCTCTAATAAAGGTTTCCTTGTTTCTTTTCCAAAAAAATAAATATGGGATTAATTGCCCATACTCTATTATGCAAACTATTCTTTCCTTCTTAGGGTTATGAGGTTTTTTTCTTGTATTATGGATTTTTCTAGGTAATTTATCGAAAGTCTCTTTTCTGAAAATTAAAAGTAATTTATGTTTCAGAAGTTATTTTATTAAGTTTTTCATTATTAGTCTCTCTATATGAGAGTTTTAAAGTAATCTATTATTATGTCTCTTTATGAGAGTTTCATAAGTAAAGATGAAAACTTTTATTATTGTTCTTGTGGGAAATAGGTGCTAGAGATAGGATAAATGTTGCGCAATTTCACAAGTGCACAGATCGTACAAGTAATAAAGTGTACCGGAGTACATATATCATTCCCACGGAGATTGTGCCTAATTTGTGTTAAATATTGAAATTGAATTAGCTCTAAAATTATTTGAACAACTGATTACCAAGACAGAAAAAATAACTAAATCTAAAATGAAGAAAATTTAATAAAATAACTAAAGAAAACTAATAAAATGCTCTAGGGATTCAATTTCACCTAATTATGTTACTGAGCATCCATTAATTATCTCAATTGGGTTGTCTAGTAGAATAAAAGTCAAAATTTGCTAAACTCTCCAAAAGCCCCTCCCGGTAGTCAATCGAAAATATCCTTCGTCAATTAGTAAACTATATTCCTATGATTACCAATTAATTAGGATTCATAAGGTTCTTGAATTTCGTTAATGGCTACATAATCTTAGTGGGTATATTCCCTATCCCGCTAAAATTACGTCACTCTATGATTGGCCTAGCACGTAAATCCACCTTCCGATAGCAATCTACGGCTTCCTAATCAACTAATTGGTGATCAATCAACTAGAAACATTAAACCACATAGAGTAATTATCCAACATCATTTAGATAACACAATTAATTTGAATAAATGAAAAATCAAAGCAACACAAACCATGCAATATTGAAACCCTAGAACAAGGAAAATCAAACCATAATCACAAATAAAAATAAACAACACCAATAATCAAGCATTTTTAGAGATTACAAAAATAATGAGAATAAAGATGGAAAAAAAATCACCAAATGGAGGTGTCACAAACTCTAAAACTTCTTCCCTAAATCTTTATTTTCCTCCTTTTTGAAGCTCCAAAATGCCCTCTTCAATGGTGTTTACAAAATAAAATTACATAAATCTAAAACTAAAAATAACTCCTAAAAGTAAAATCCTACAACTCTAAAAATAATTTTTTTTCTTTTTCTTCATTTCTCTATTCCCCTCTTGTTCTCTGTAGCTGCTTGTTGCTGGAAGAGTTGCCTATCACCAAGCCGAAATTGCTTTTAATTACATGCACAAAGGAGAGAAGAAACCTAGACAAGTGGCAGCGCCGGATTGGGAGCAAGTAGATAGTGGGAGACAAGCTTGCCACGTGGCGTGGGAGAATGGCTAGAGCAGTAATTTAACTGCCTGAAACTCACGGAGAGGAGAGTGAATCACACACATGCATCTGGTCTGTTGGTGGTGCGGATCTGACGGCTACGGAAGCGAATTCCGCATCTTTTTCTACTCTCCAGATTGGGCTTTGTTTGGTCCGAATTCTATTTTTAGTTTCTGATTTATTTCTTTACATTTTGACCCTATTTTAGCTCAAAAGTTTGCAATTAAGCCCATCTGTCACCAAATTCGTTACATAAATGAAGAAATTAATTATTTTAGAAGGGAAACTAAAATAAAAATTACTAAAACTAAACTAAATGGACAAAAATAAAATAAAATAAATCTAAAATGAGAAGTGTACATTAAAATTCAAAATAAAGTAAAACAACAATAACGACGGTGAGGGGCTAGATCCGTACGGAGGCTTGTTCGACGATGAGCAGAAGAAGATTCTAGAAATCAAGGAGCAACTTGAAGATTCTGACCAGGTCCTACTTCTACTCCTTATTTTTATTCTTTTTCTCTTCTGATTTAATTAATTAATTCCTTTTCGTTTCAGATTTTACGTTTTGAATTTCTTTGGCAGTCTGAAGATACATTGGTGGAATTGCTTCAGAGTCTTGTTGATATGGATATAACATTCCAAGCTCTCAAGGTAATTTCGTTTATCGTCTTGTATTTTTTTTTGTTGTAAAATTTTTTCACATATGGAATTGTGATTTGTAGGAAACAGATATTGGGAGACATGTGAATCGGTTGAGGAAGCATTCGTCGAGCGAAGTCAAGCGATTGGTGAAGCAAGTTGTCAGGTTTTTGAATGATCTCAACTTGTTGAAAGATGAAAGTTTCTCTTTAGTTGTTTCTGATAACGAACTGATTAAAGAGTTGTTTGTTTCTCAGGTAATGGAGAACATGCATCAAATTCTCTCATGGGTACCATTCAAAAAATTCTTCCTATTTAAGTTTCTCCTTTGGGGGAAAAAAGTTGAAAGATTGAGAGTTTCTGGCCTTGATATGAGATTTTTGTATAAGTTCTAATTTGGTATACTGATTTGTTGCAGATGGAGATTCACCCCAACAGAAAGTTCCCCAAAATGGTCATCACCAGGTTGGAAAAAAAAAATCAAAATTCTTAGCTGAATTGTATTCTTTTTTTTCTCTGGCACAATGTTTGAGAAAATCTGAGTTCTTTTCTACAATTAGCATGCTAAATATTCTATGTGCTTGGTTTTCTTCTCAGGTTCCTGATTTTGCATACTCTCCAAATCCACACAATGAGTACATAGAATCAGTTTCCTTTCTTTCTCTGACACTTTTACTTGTTTTGCAATTTGACCAATCTGGGCTTCTTTCTTTGTTTGAATTTTTGAAATTATTCTTGTTGCCAATACAGATGGGAGTTCCGGGTCAGACAAGAACAATTCAGAACCAGAGCGGAAGCCCAAAGCAGTTCCTTCTCGGAGAGAAGCTCTGCCGAAACCAACGACTCCATCAGTCCCACAGTCCGCTCACTCAACTCCCCAAAATGTATGGATTCCAAATTAGAGTCCCCTAACTCTATGGTTGGATGCTGAAAATTGGAGGAAGAAAATATAAAAATTTGAGGCTTATATAGCTTCCAAAAACATAAAGAAAGAAACCCAACTCAACTGTGCCCAATTACTTGAAACCTTAGCCTAGTTGAGTAGAGGTGTAAGTCCCCCCTCAGATGCTGCACAATGTGAAGTTCTTTTAAGTGAAAAGTGGCAGTAAATGATCCACTTTGATAATATTCTGAGTTAACTTTGTTGACACTTTTGCAGAGACAGAGGGAACAAAGGGAGGGCAGCTTTGACGCGGAAAAGCTGGCTTCGGCAAGAAAACGACTTCAAGAAAATTACAAAGAAGCTGAAAATGGTTCGCCATTTTCTTTGGTCTTTTCCAGTTTACACTAATTTCTTGTTATTTAAGCTATGTTACGTTTGGACTTGTACTGATTGTTGGTATTTTTTTTGCTTTGTGCTTTGTTATTGAAGCTAAAAAGCAAATAACTATCCAAGTGATGGACATCCATGAGATCCCAAAACCAAAGGCAAAAAATGCTTTCTTCCCTAAGAATAAGGGTGGAGGAGATGGTTCTCTGGGAAGACACTGGTGAATGGTGATTCTGATTATTTCCTTCAAAATTTGGAGCAGAAAAGAAGGCTTTTTTGGGTCTCTGTAAAAGGGTATTTGGAAAAGGACGTTTGGTTTATGAATTAGAATCATGTGATTAGAATAATTTTTTATTTACGTGAATTTTTTGTGAGAAGAAATACTGTAACGAATCATGAATTATGATTCAAATCATAATTTGAATCCTCTAATTAAACGTCCCCGAAAAAACTTAAACCCGTTAAATCCTTTTCTAGTTGACATTTTTTTTAGCCAAAAAAAAGGGACTCCTGTTTTTGCCCCCCTTTTTTTGTTTTTAGTTTTTTTTTTTTAAGAAGGAAATACGAAATTTGCTCAATTCTACTTCAACATGTACATATGTGGACTAATGAATTGGAAATATGAGGGCATATGTGTCTTTCGGTACCTTTGGGGGTAATTTAGGAAATGGAAAGAATTTCGCATTTGGGATTCGGATTTTAGGGTTACGTAAGAGTTTGTTTTTTTGAGTGAAAAACTTAAAAAAAGTAACTCGAATTACAATTTTATTCGAGTTTATTTTTTTTTAAGTTTAAACTTGAGTTTGAACTCGAGTTTGAGATTAAAACTCGAGTTTAAGTTTTCTCTTCAACTCGAGTTTAGAAATTCGAACTCAAATTAATAAACAGTGTTTTTTTTATTTTTAAAAATGTTATAACTTTTTCGTTTTAATTCTGATTGAGATGATTTTTTTTTCTATGCGTTGACAATGAAAAGATTAATAAAATTCCACCCATATACCCTATTAAAATTTTCCATCAGTATTGAGTTTTTATTAAAATACTATCTAAATATAAATTTAAGTTTTAACTCATTCAAATATAAACTAAAAAAGATTTTTATCTCAAATTATAATTTAAATATACATAATTAAACACAAATTCAAGTTATAATTTTAATTCAAATTATAACTCAAATTCAACTCAAGAATTATATTCAAGTTAAACTTCAAAAGAACAGGCAGAAGAAGAAGAGAGAGAAAGAAAGATGGGAGAGAGAGTAAACCACCGAAGGGCTTCACCCCCAAGGCGGCGACGACCTCTTCGTTCACCAGTCCTCGATCCGAACCGACGGCTTTCGCAGCCTCGCCGACGGCGAGACCGTCGAGTTTGATCGAGTCAGATCCCAGCGGCCGCACCAAGGCCGTCGACGTCACCGGCCCTGACGAGGCTCCCGTTCAAGATCCCGCGGCGGCGGAGGCGGCTCCAGCGGAGGAGGCGGGAGAGGAGGCTCCCGCGGTGGTGGAAGTGGCGCCAGAGGGGCTTCGGCTTCATAACCCCCAACGCTGGTGATTTCATAACCCCCAACGTTAGTGTACTTATCTGTAGCTTCTTTTTTGAAATGTTCACAGAGCCGGATTTTGAAGCACGCTGGTGATTTGGCTGCTGCTGCTGCATTAGCAGATGAAGCTAGATGTATGGATCTTGCAGATCGATACATAAACAATGAATGTGTTAAGCGTATGCTTCAGGCTGATCAGGTACTGAAGCCGTCTTTTTTCATCATTGATCTTGTTGTTGTTGTGGGGGTTTTTTTTTCTTTTTTTTTTTTTCCTTTTGGCTTCTAAACGTGTCATATGTGTCACATTGTGTTTCACTATCTCTCTTTTCTGTCCTTTAGGAGATAAATTGATTTCTAAAAAACTATTTGATTTTGCAGGTTGCTCTAGGTGAAAAAACTGCAGTGTTGTTCACCAAAGATGGAGATCAGCACAACAACCTTCACGACATGCAGTGCATGTGGTGTGTCTCTTCTTACCTGCTGGAATTATTTATTTGTCAATGCTGGTGTTTTGTTAGCCTGCTTTTAAGTATTTCTGTATATTCTACTGAAGGTATGAGCTAGCATCTGGTGAAAGTTACTTCCGCCAAGGTGATCTTGGACGGGCTTTGAAGAAATTTCTATCTGTGGAGAAGCACTATGCTGATATACTGTACAGGCTGGGCTATTTGCATGAAGGCTTGGAACCCAAAGTGGTGCACAGGGATGTTAATTGAATTTCCTTCCGATCTCCCTCTCCCTTCAGCTCCTGGTGTTTAAAGCTCAAGGACTTCCATGGCGGTTCAATTCCTTCCGATCTCCCTCTCCCTTCCGCTCCTGGTGTTTAAAGCTCACTTGTTAAATGTAGGCTGTAGCAATATATCTTAATATCATATTTGTCAATTGTGACGTTATCAGTCTCTGTTGTAGTGCCTTCTCTTTAGTATATTTCTTTACTTAGTTATGTTATTTTCCTTGTGTTGTTTCAGCTAATGATGGCTGTGTATCCATCCTGTTGTAGGCTCAAATGAGTTATTTGACAGGTTTTGTTGAGACAACAAGACAACAGCTCCGGAGTCTAAAACCAAATCATCGTATGAATTGGATTGGCTTTGCTTGGATTGGCTTCCCTGTTGCTCACCATTTAAACTCAAAGTATAATTTGATCCTTTTTATCATCAAACTATTACTTAGCTTTTTTCTTATCCCCTATTACTTAGCGCTTTTCTTTTTCCTCTATTACTTAGCTTTCATTATCATTCCCTCTGAATGAGTTATTCTAATACAGTACTAGTACTAAACAATCATGAATCATATTGAATTTTAGATTGTCAAACCTTTTTTAATTAAAGTATCCAATAAGATGAAGTTTGTGCTTTGACCGTCGTCTGAAATTTGGAGAATACATTTATGGTTCTATTCTTTTACTTGTGGCAATATAGGTGTCCTATTAGTTGTTCAAAAAATTAAAAGTGTCTCCTTTTCGTTAGTTTTTGTTCGTATACTGTTACGTTAGGTCCGATTGACCGGTGACAGAGCAGTTATACTCAACCGGTCGACCGCCTTACACTAACCGGTCGACCGGTGCCTGTGCGACAGTAACCCAGATTTTCAGAAATCAAAACAGTTTTTCAATTTATTCAAAAAACACAAAATAATTTTATAAGCCAAGGAAAATTAGATACATGCATATCCATCATCTTCAAAATCCATCTTCAAAATTCTTGATAAATCTCCTCCAAGAATTTTTACATAAAAATTCCTATACCGTTTTTCGGTTTACAAAATTTCTAATAAAGAAAATAAAATAAACCCTAACGGCGATGATAGGCCGTTTATCTAATTACATTGTAATTAACAAATTCTTATACAACCATTCTAAACTCTAAGGAACCATAACCGGTAAAAATTAAATAATAAATAATCATTGATAATTTATAAATAATAATCAATAATAATTATTTAATAACCATTCACCATATATTCATGATAACAACATAATATAGAAACCCTAGAGTGCCATCTCTCTAAAATATCAATTCAAGCATAAAAGAGATATTTTTAGATCACAAATCTATGTACATAGCATAATCATGAACAAATAACCATGGCTCTAATACCAATTGTTGGAAAATTAATGGCATCGAGTGCGCAGCAGAATTTAAAAAATTTTAATCAACGTTAAAACCAAACAAGAACATGTTCATGATGCTATATAACATAAATACTAAAGATCTAAAACATACCTTTTGAGATTTCAGGAAACTGCACGTCTGACAGATCTAAGCGTTCCAAACAGCATGCATCCAAAGTGACCAAAGCATCCAAAAAATGAAAAAAAAAATATATAAAATGGAGAGGGCAGATACCTGAATCTGACGAAGGGTGAAGAAATGAAAATAACACGACTTCCCCAAAGCTGAAGTTGACAGAGAGCTGACGAGACCCCAGAGAGAATAATAGGGCAGAAAAGAAGAAGAAGAAGAAACCAAATTCTTATCTTTCCTTTGTAAACTAAAATTCCGAGCACCAAAAAAAACAACTCCAAAAGAAGAGAAGAAGAAGAAGTCCAAAGCGTCCAAAGCGTCTAAAAAATGAAAAAAAATATATATAAAAATGAGAGGACAGATACCTGAATCTGACGAAGGGTGAAGAAATGAGAAGAACACGACTTCCCTAAGGCCGAATTTAACAGAGTGCTGACGAAAGTCCAAAGGGAATAACAGGGCGGAGAAGAAGAAGAAAAAGAAACCAAATTCCTATCTTTCCTTTGTAAACTAAAATTCTGAGCACCAAAAATAACTCCAGCAGACGAAAAGAAAAAGAAGAAGTCCAAAGCGTCCAAAGCATCTAAAAAATGAAAAAATATATATAAAATGGAGAGGGCAGATACCTGAATCTGGCGAAGGGTGAAGAAATGAGAAAAAAAAAATCCAAACCATCCAAAAAAATAAAAAAAAATAAAAAATGGAGATGGCAAATACCTGAATCTGACGAAGGTGATAGTTTAGCTTGACAGCAGATGACCAACTGTATTGCTGCCTAGGCCATTTGTACAATTTATCTAACTGCTCAATATGATCCGATGAATACTGACCGTTTTCTGAATAGAGCCCGACGCATTTTTAAAAGCCTTCATAGTATCTGAAAGTTCACGGTCCAAACATATTAGCTTACCTTATGCAAAACCTGGGCATGTGCCACATGCAATCAGTCATAATATTATATGCATCATGCCGATGATTGCAGAAAAAAATTGACAGCAATATTCAGCAACTTCAAAAATAGCCATAAATTTCAACAAAAAAGCATCTTAAATCACCTGTAATTGTCAGGATTCATGGCAAGTAATGCCTTGTACAAAGTAGCACCTTCTTCAAAGCGACCAAGCTTTACCAAAAGAGAAACCTCTTGTTCTTTATAAGCTAATTTATCAACCTTGAAACACATGAAAATGAGATGATAAGTACTGAAGAATAAAGATCATCATGCTCAAACTCAACATAATTAAAAGAAAATATGTAGCAGAAGCTTACTATTTTCAACTCTTTCTTGTGCAATTCATCAAGAGCTCTCTCAAGAGAACCAGATTCTTCTAACAATGAAATCTGGATAAACAGATGACACGTCCAACTATTAGAATCATAAGAGGAGCCAGAAGAATAACCAATTTTTTGCATCCACTAGTAAAAAAGAATATAACCATTTATTTATCCATAAAGTACAGACACACACACACACACACACACACACACAAGGCTAGAGGAGTTATGCAAAACCAGAAACAAAAATTGATATTAATTTTGAGTTGTCTCAAGGTCAAGCAAACATATATAAAGTGCTCGCTTTAAAGTTGAAAAAAAAAATGATATTATTTTTTAGTTGTCTCTAGATCAAGCAAACATATATAAAGTGCTCGCTTTAAAGTTGACTCTCTTAGGTCATAGAATCAAACACAACCAGAAAACATAGACATTAGCAAGCATTTTATAAAAGAAAAAGAAAAAGAAAAAGAAACCAAAAAAACAATAAAATCAACTACCACAAGTAAAGAGTGGGGAATACCTACAAAAGATAAATAGAAATAAGACTCCAATCTAGATAAGTCCATATGATTGATCCAGGTACTTGGGATCCTATGGATGAAGACATGATCTCTCTGGATCCTATTGAATTTAATTCGGAGGAGGAACCTTATAAAGATCGTATTGATTCTTATCAAAGAAAGACGGGATTAACGGAGGCTGTTCAAACAGGTACAGGTAAACTAAACGGCATTCCCGTAGCAATTGGGGTTATGGATTTTCAGTTTATGGGGGGTAGTATAGGATCTGCAGTGGGCGAGAAAATTACACGTTTGATCGAGTATGCTACCAATCAATCTTTACCTCTTATTCTAGTAAGGACAACAGAACCTACAACAATTAATAATTATAATACGACTTAAAATTTCACCACTATGACCAACTGGTTCTCCTCAAAGTTTCAATTGTTATCTAACAGAAACAACCATATACAGAAGGTTCCAGTTACAATACCTTATACAGGAGCATTTCCCCATGTTCACAACGTTCATTATCAGGAGGAAAATCATCTTCCAGCATTCCTTCATACGCTTCAAGAATTTCAACTGCTTTCAAAGCGCTTAGAAGAAAAAATAAAAAATGTTTTAGCGTAGGCAACATAAACGTCAAATTAATCGCATAAAAGATAAGGCCAACAAAAATATGGTTACATGCTAAAAAACTTGAGGAATTAAAAAGGTTAAAAGAACAAAAACTAACGAAAAGGAGACACTTTTAATTTTTTGAACAACTAATAGGACGCCTATATTGCCACAAGTAAGAGAATAGAACCATAAATGTATTCTCCAAATTTCAGACGACGGTCAAAGCACAAACTTCGACTTATTGGATAATTTAATTAAAAAAGGTTTGACAATCTAAAATTCAATATGATTCATGATTGTTTAGTACTAGTACTGTATTAGAATAACTCATTCAGAGGGAATGATAATGAAAGCTAAGTAATAGAGGAAAAAGGAAAGCGCTAAGTAATAGGGAAAAAAGGAAAGCGCTAAGTAATAGGGGATAAGAAAAAAGCTAAGTAATAGTTTGTTGATAAAAAGGATCAAATTATACTTTGAGTTTAAATGGTGGGCAACAGCGAAGCCAGTCCAATTCATACGATGATTTGGTTTTAGAGTCCGGAGCTGTTGTCTTGTTGTCTCAACAAAACCTGATACACAGCCATCATTAGCTGAAACAACACAAGAAAAATAACATAACTAAGTAAAGAAATATACTAAAGAGAAGGCACTACAACAGAGACTGATAACGTCACAATTGACAAATATGATATTAAGATATATAGCTACAGCCTACATTTAACAAGTGAGCTTTAAACACCAGGAGCGGAAGGGAGAGGGAGATCGGAAGGAAATTCAATTAACATCCCTGTGCACCACTTTGGGTTCCAAGCCTTCAAGCAAATAGACCAGCCTGTACAGTACCAATAACCATAAGCCAGTGAATGAAAAACTAAACCACTAAAGGAATCAGTGCAAAAGAGAGCAACCGAGCCCTCCCCTTTGGCCATTACAAAGAGACTGACAACTGAGCTACAGAAATCTACTGATATTCAATTTAGATCCTGATGTTACTTGTTAGCAATATATTAAATGCTACCTTAGAAGTAAGAAATTGCAAGTAAAAGAAAGCAAGAATGTAGTTAAAAGCATCAAGATTTCTTGGCCACCAAAAAGAATGAAAATATGAGAGAAAATTGAGCAACTGCCTGGTGAGCAAAGAAGATAAGTTGAGCTGCTGTCTTAAGTATAATTATGTTAAAAATATATCTTAGGAACTTACGAGCACATGCACGCACTATAGAGTTCACATAATCTGATTTTCTGGAGAAGACCTTACCCGGAGTTTCAGCATAACACATATTTGGCTGACTACGAATCATTTTTACATCAGTCTACATAAGACGCGAAGGGAGACAAATTACAACGTGTCTAGGCATAGAACTTAATGGAATAATAAAGGTAGCAGTAGCACCACGAACTGGGTAAAAGGACGGTAGGGATCTGGAAAATAGCAAGCAAGGACAGCAACAGCTGCTTCGCTGTATGCCAACCTCAGTTTTAATTGCTCTGGGATTTCAGTACTATCTTCCTGACCTGTTTAAAAGGTGCCTTTTTGCTGCAAAATTGGATAGAAAGTAGGAATAACGATATCAGGCCACAAGTTGGGCTAAAAAGTATAAAAATAAGAAAAGGCATAATCTAGCACAGATATGGAGATATGTGCCTAGAAGGCATCGACCCAAAACAAAGCCTCTAGCAGCTCATCTCGTCCAATGTAATCTAAATCCTTTCTTGCAGCCAAAATTCCACCTTCATTCCTGTCATTAAATTGAGAAATAATAAAATATAAGCATCTTTCTTTCTTGGTAAAAGAACAAAATAGACATTGTGGATTATGCACTTACAATACGTTCTGCAGTTCAGCACCAGTAAAATCCTCTGTAAGCTCTGCAACTTCCTGAAGAAGTGCTTCCTTCTCTGCCTCGGTTATTTCTAGCATGCACATGTCATGCTCAAAAGGTTCTTTGTTGTAAAGAAATACAAACTTGAGATTGTAAGGTCCTATAAGAAAAAAACAGAATTAAGCACTATACCTTTAAAATGGCCAATCTACCATCCTTAGATGGCAAACCAACTCTTATAATCTTGTCAAAACGGCCCTTCCACAATAAAGCAAGATCGAGAATATCCAGTCTATTTGTAGCACCTATAACCAGCACCTAACAAACCAAGTTAAACAGTCAAGCAAACTGTCTTTCTTTTTTTCTTTTAATTAAATTGGGATTAAGATTTGTTGTTGTTGTAATAAGATAACCCTCTTTAATCCAAGAATGGTTGCAAATATACCTGTGACGTAGAAACTTTAAATCCATCCATCTCTATCAATATTTGAAGTAGACCTTGTTCCCTTTCTGCACCACCCTGTACAATGAAGTCAGAAGTTGTACTCGTATCAATAACCCTCTTTAATCCAAGAATGGTTGCAACCGCACATTTGCTCCATTTCCTCAGGTGAGGAAACATGCAACAGCACGTTTCCCCTCCCTTTCCTTTTTTTTTTTTTTTTTTTTTTAGGAAACGTGCACGTTTCCTTCCTTTTATTTATATATATATATATATATATTAACGGGGAAGAAGAAGGAAATGTGGAGAAAGAAAAAAAATCTCTCTAAATTCATCCATATTAATTTAAAACAATTTTAAATTAATTTTAATATTAATTAATTAATATGTGTATTTAGAATTCTCAATTCTATATTAATAATCATAACTCAATATGATATATTCAGTTCACATTAATCTTATGGAGCCATTGAGATGAACTATGGACATTATAATTTTAAGCTCCAATAATTTTGACAATTAATTAACACCTTAATTAATATGTCAAAATTATTAATTCCAAATTACTCCACTATAAATTTGGAATTGCACTCTCAAAATAATAAAACAATTGTGTTCACGGAATTTGTGTTGTCCATTGATATAGTCACTACATACGAATTAATCCTCCATAAGCGGTTCATAATTAAAGCTAGGTATTTTTCATTAACCTCTTTAATTATATCTTTCTCTATAAGTACCATTGATCCTCTAATGAATAATATATTTTATGATCCAATCATAAAATTAAGCGCTCTTATTATTCAAGTCCCGAATCAACACTTATGGGAACCGTCCATCTACTTCATTATAAAGGAATGGATTTCATCTTATAAATTAATATTCCCGGCTATTTATTTTACTATGCTCCCAATATACCAAGACTTTGACACTATTCACATGTGTCATTACTCAATATGTCAAAGAACATAATATCATAAATAGGAGTTTATTAATTACTCAGAATTAAGATTAATACATATATGACCATCATTGATTAACATTGAATACTGTATTTAATAACAAAATTTATTAGAGATTCATAATTAATCGCGTTCCAGTCCTATGTAATCATATTACATAAAATGCTTTCATTCCAATAATCTCATTATTAACAATCTAGGATAAGATTGTTTCATTCAAAATGTAATGAACCGCATTAGTAATTTTAAATTAAAGATCACAACTTTAATTTATAATTACGGACAAGTTTAGATTATTTTATTTCAAACATTATCCTCTACATATAACAATTATATACAATGTTTAAAGTTACACCAAAAATAATCTAGGGATTTTGATATTTATAAAACATCACATGTATGCAAAATAATATTGAAAAATTCCTCATTTCATTGATAATCAGTAAAATATTTACATCTTATTTGATTTATGGGCATATATCCCAACATCAACAAGTTGAGATCATTCAAAAACCTGACAACTTGCTTCACCAATCGCTTGACTTCGCTCGACGAATGCTTCCTCAACCGATTCACATGTCTCCCAATATCCGTTTCCTACAAATCACAATTCCATATGTGAAAAATTTTTACAATAAAAAAAAAATACAAGACGATAAAACGAAATTACCTTGAGAGCTTGGAATGTTATATCCATATCAGTAAGACTCTGAAGCAATTTCACCAATGTATCTTCAGACTGCCAAAGAAATTCAAAACGTAAAATCCGAAACGAAAAGGAATTAATTAATTAAATTAGAAGAAAAAACGAATAAAAATAAGGAGTAGAAGTAGGACCTGGTTAGAATCTTCAAGTTGCTCCTTGATTTCTAGAATCTTCTTCTTCTTTTCAAGCATGAAAACACTTTTCCTGCTCAAAATATACGCATACACAGACATATACACGTGCTTATATTTATATAAAATGTTATGTACAAGCGACTACATTAATTTACATTTTTTACTTTTGGTATTGTGATTGGTTTACCTTGACTTCTGCTACCTAAGCTTTTCTTTTATATAAAGGTTTTCCAATGCTGATTTAAACATTTTTAAGAGGTTGCATTCAAGTTGGTCATGCGCACAAATTTTCCGAGTAGAGTCTTTCAATTTTAACTTCTTTTAAAGTGTGTTTATACTTTATCGTAATTGTAAACTTCAACTTTATTCTTTTATTTAATAAACTAAAAACTACGGGCATATGCAGTTTAGGTTCGTGAACTGAGAGAAATTCGTGTGCAGTTTGTATTGAACATTTTAGAATTAAAAGCCTCATGCATAAGGCAAAAGTTAGATTAAATATGGCCAAGTTTAGTTCTCATTTACATTTGTGCTCGACAAATGACCGCAACTACACCATTCGTAACTTGAGTTTTTTGTTTTTCATTAGAGAGAGAGAGAGAGAGAGCAACTACACCATTCGTAACTTGAGTTTTCTGTTTTTCATTAGAGAGAGAGAGAGAGAGAGAGAGAGAGTTCTAAGGAAAAGTATAAAAAAAGTAGATATTTGTTTGATGTAATTTGACTAGATCTATCGTGGAAAAATATGTATTACTGGTCGGAATGCACCAACCCCCCACAACCTCTTATGCCTTATCTTACCAAGTACGTACTTTCTAGCAAATATAAAATGAACATTTATTATGTTATTGTACTTTTGAGTTTTTTTATTTTTTGAGTTTATTAAAATATATACATATCCCAAATTTTGAATGTCCTTATGATTATGACAAAATCTTTAAAACGGCACCTATTATTTACCGAATTAAAATGACAGTTGTATAATTTAGTATAAATCGTGTATATTTACATGTAAAGATGTCTAATTAAGTATAAGTTTTGTATATTTATACGTCGTACAATTCAATATATGTCTTGTACAATTTAGTATATAAAAGTTGTATAATTGTAAATATGTATAAGTTGTATAACAAATTGTATAATTTATCATATATCTTGTATATTTACATACGGTTGTTGTACAATTCATTATAAATTTTGTATAATGTCTTCCGCCGGATCAGTCAGGCAAATTGTGCCTGCCCAACGGAAGACATTTCCATGATTATAGCTCAGTGTTTTAATTTTATATTAAAAATGTACAGGTCGTCTACAATTGCTTTTTACCCATGAACTGAATGTAATTAAAGTGGGGCAATGTAAAAACTCTACATTTAAAAATTTTATGTAATTTTTACAATTAGAAGACTTAAAGTGGGGCAATGTCGTTCCATCTAGTGTTCCCAAAATCATTTGCAATGTGGCAATTCTAGTCAAATTTTCAAAACAATAGCAATTAAATGTAAGAGTTATTAGGTTAAACTTTAAAGGAAATAATTATATTGAAGTTGAACCCTACGTTTCTCGAGATTATATTTTTAACAATTGGAGTTAAGAGCTACAATTCAGTAATGGGTTCTCAAATACAAAAAGTTTAAATTATGTGTTAAAAACCTAAAATAAAAAATATTTTACTGCAGGTATCTAGCGTTACTAACGATAATACACGAGCAAAAACGAAGGAAAATGATTATGCGTGGATACTATTGCATTAAAAGATGGAAATAAGTGAAGATGGCAACAACCAACTACCAGATCCGAAAGGAAAAGAAAGAGAAATAAAAACAGCCACCTAATTGAAACAAGTTTAGAAGGATTACGACAAGAGCGCTACCTGTCAATATTTCATTATGTTGTCTATCAATCAAAGACAGAAGAAAGGGCAAAAAATAAAAATAAAAATAAAATAAAATAAAATAAAAGAAAAGAAGGAAAGAAAGAAGAGGCAAGGCTTCCGTTATGTGTCTATCAATCAAAGACAGAAGAAAGGGCAAAAAATAAAAATAAAATAAAAGAAAATAAAAGAAAAGAAGGAAAGAAAGAAGAGGCAAGGCTTCCGTTATGTAATCTTTAAAGGGGAAAAAAAAAAAGGAAACATAATGAAACATCCGTACCTATGTTCTATAATCTAGTAACAGTGAAGACAAACAAATTATCGCCAATATGAATTTTTAATGAAATTGTACCACCGTTGTTATTTAGTAGAAAGCAAAAAATAATTAATCACTAATCTTACAAAATATTCAAAATTTTCACAAGACGAAGAAAAGGGGAAGACAAAAAGAATCATATAAAAGGATGAATGACAGGTTTTCCTTGATTTCAAGTGCGAAAGAATATGCACATCTGGTTTGTGAATGGAGAATTTCTATATTTTCGTGTATGATTGGAGGACATACAAAATGGCTAATCCATAAATGCAACCTCCGAATTACTTCCATGCAACTGAATCAATCTCATCTCTGGCTGACTTGTACAGCTCGAGCCGTTTAGCAATGGTTGCTCTCCTTTCCATCAATGCCGGGTCCTCATCCAACATTGCACTAAGCCTCTCTTTCTGCACATACACATTCAAAATCTCTTTCTAAGTAGCATATTTCCTTATAATAACACTAACAGTTAGATGCCAACTACAGATTAATGTGCTTTGAATTGTAGCCCTGCCTTTTTCATGTTTGGCAAATAATGCTTATAAGTATAACCATCCAAGTCTCATATCATGAAATCATATCGTCCTAGTCAATTAGGTAGAGCAGTTCTCCAGTGTATTGTCAAGAATAAGATTGAAAAAATACTACGTTCTTGGAGTAAATCAGTTTGTCATAGAGTACTTTCTTTTTTTCTTTTTTTTTTTCATAAAGATACCTCTCCAATATCTTTGTAGTAGCTGCTTATGTACCATTGCATCATCATGTATAGAACAGTGCTATGATTTGACTCGATAAGAATTCAAGATAAAACGGTTTCTTATCCTCGACGTTTCCCTTCAGCCACAAAAATTATAAAATTTTCAAAGCTTTTTAACGTTTTAACCTTGGTATGTTTGTTGTAGCTTTTCTTTCCCTGCTCACCTCAAGCTAATATTGTAGTCCTTTACATGAAAAAGTAATAATAACATAAGGAATGGAAAGAGAAGATGCACTTTCCATTATAATTTTTTCTAGTTTAGGGAACTTTTGGATTTCTTTATTCAATGTAACTTTAATCATATTCTTCTGTAGATCCAATATTGCTGACGTCTTTCATATTGAACATCTTTGATGGACCAGCCAGAGAATGGATTTCAGGTGCAAAAGTCAGGTATAAGCAACATGTTCAAAATGGAATGAGATTGGGAAACCTTACCTCTCTTCTCCCAACTTGGGCATAGAAGTGGCTGAGCAGTGATCTCTTGGCCTCTCGAACTTGACAGTAAACCACAGCCTTCGGAATTGAGTTCTTCAGTGTGTCACAAACCATGTTAATATAAGCGCTGACATTCGACCCTGATACATATTTCAGAATCTGTTTCAGCAATCTTAATTAATCTATTTTCCTAGTGGAGTTATATTTACGTGCATGTTAACAGCAACTAACATCTAGCAAATCGACAAATGAGCACCAGTTTTGAAAAGCATGAACAGTAATGCTTTAACACTAAACAAACAAAACTTGCTCTAGAAGAGAAGAGAAACCAAGCTGCATGCACATATTTCACGTGATTGCTAACTGTTGAGATCTAGCATAATATATTCAACCGGTCATGAAGCAAGCATAAAATGTCATACCAATCCTTCTGAAATGGTTATCTGCGTAACGGTCTGCATTTGGTCCTGTTGGATTGGGATTCTTCTCAGGTTCAAGATGAAGTTTTCGGAAAAATTCAACAGTTAGGTAGCTAGACTCCATATCCACCAGTCTTAAAACTGTTTTCCTGCTGTCTTCACGAAATCTTTCTAATGCTTCTGTTGCAGCAGCTGCTATGTCAGATTGAAGTGTAGGAAATCTTTTTAGTTCCTGTAATAATCATTAACATAACTAGTCAAATTCTGTCGATATTTTGAAAATCTGAAGGGACAATAATAAATTTCCAAGGCTGCCTCCCATTCTAGGTCAGTATGCCTGTACTTGCTATGTCACAAGTTCAATCACCGAGTTAAAGCAACTCGGGTATCATTTAGTAAATTATGTAACAAATTATGATGATTAATTTTTTTTTATAAGATGTAGCAAATTATGATGATTAATTTGCAAAACAAATAAGAAAACATACCATATTCTGTTTTTTTTTTTTTTTGCTTCAAGGACACAACAGCACAATTGTTATTATTTTTCACCGTTCTACAACACGTAAAGGTTTTGGTGTCAACTTTCTCGCGGGAGGAAAAGAAAGAGAGTGCTACTCAAACCAGTTGACGAAGCATTATCTTGAAAAAACTTGGTTCAATGTGACAGACCGTTACAAAAGCTAGAATGGTTCCCCCTTTCTTTTTCTTTTTTTTCTTTTCTTTAAGGAAAAACAACAACAAACAGAAAAACTATTTTACCTCAGTTTCAGCAATTGACTTCCGTACAAGTTCTTTTAAAACATGGTGCACCTGACAAGAGACAATAGAAAAAATAAATTATTAAGGAAGATGAAAACATAATGATAGCAGTGAGAACTCTGTTTTATCCACCGAAATATCAGCCTTGTATCACTTCTTTTTTCTTTTTCTACTCCTGAAATGCCAAAAACGATTTATAAAAAGTAATATTGTTTGATAGTACAATGGCATAGCCAATATTACCGCATCAACAGACGCTTCAGCAGGTCCTTTGAAGAAACCAATGGATCCATCAATGAGCCTTCTGTACCCCTGTTCTGGAGCAATTAAGTGGGGTTGATAACCATCAGCCTCTGAAACAACTCTCTGGACATTTTTAGTAGAGAGATGTCGGTCAAAAGGGAGTTTTTTCAAAGCAGCTGGTAACTGATGATCAAAAACTCCATATATTCGATCTCCACCAGGTCGCCTGAAGTGCCAGTGCACATTTAGTTTAACATATTGTATCCCCCTTGCTAGTTGTTGCATCAAGTCATTTTTTTGTTTTTTAAGTCTATATTTAATAAAAGTAGATAGAAAAGATTAAAAAAAAAAACCCTCCGTTGCTTCAATAATTCTCTTCAGAGAATTAACTGTTAAGAGTAGGAATTATTAAAAGAATACCTTAAAAACAGAGCGCCATAGATATATAAGCATTTAAATTTACGTCAATTTTTATATGACCTTAATTGAATTTTGTCTTTTATTTCTTTTTAGATTTCAATGCGTCATTTTTTTTTTCTTGAAATACAAAACTTTACACCCCACATTGGCAGCAATTTTTAGCTTTTTACGGACTCAATTAAATGGTTCTCTGTATCATCAAAGACCCACAACTGATATGAGATATTAGTTGTTACCATCAAAAGTTCATAAAATATTTTCCTTTATGACCAGTCAGGTGATTAGAGGGCAAGGAACGAGTCGAATGAGAATTCAAAATGGATAATTCTGCTAAGACCTGGGCATGAGCAGGATGGTATGTTCTATCTATCTTATCTTTTTCTGTATCCACTCAAGTTTGGTTTAGAAACTCATCAAATGAGGTAAAATGTATATTGAAAATGAAATTTGTTATCCCATTGGAAAACCACGCAGCCTTACTCTTTTGCCAAAACACATATTAAATGCTAAGCAAAAAGTTGGACATACCCTCCATCTAAGTGCTCCTTGAACACACGGTCAAAAGCCCGACACAGTTCTAAAATTGTGTAGAGCTGGGCCTGCAATGCCGTCATACAATTAAATTCAATTGGATTATGCAAGTTCATTCAGAAGCAAGAAAGAGATCAAGGTCAAAATCTTTACCCCAGAGTCTACTGCAATTGGCCTGCCAATACGATCCAGCTCTGCATTAAGCTCATCAATGGTTTTATTGATTAAAGAAATGATACTTGGTATACGCTGCCTGATGACATTCTCCAAATGCTGAAGACAGGGAGAAAGAATAAGGAAGAGAGTAGTTGGAGGAAGACAACGTAACTTTTTGAAAAGTAAGGTTATACAAGAATACAAAGAGATACAACATTAGTATCTTATGGATAGAATTCGACCTTAGATAAGAGCTTAGCAAGATATTCTGCCCCCATCTTATGTGCCAAGTGTCCATACTCAGGACTAGTCTGAAAGTATTCCCGTTCCTTTCTCCGAGCAGCCATCATATCGACATTCTTGTTAATGTCGGCCTGCGAACGGTTCACAATTCCAACCCATGGATGTTGCAGCCTGTACGATCTTCCTTCAAGAACCTTAAAAATTCATCACCAAACATTATGGCTTGACCAGTTCTGATCGAATGCGATAACATCCAAAAGATTGTTAGCATAACATAACTAACCAAACTGTATTGTATGCATGCATGTATATGTGATTATGTGCATATATGTACAGTGTGTGATAAGTAACTTTAACGCATGAATGACATAAAAGTAACAATAAGAGAAACTGAAGAACCAGAAGTTAACCAAATACAGCAGGAAGGCCTAAAGCTAACAAAATAGCCTTCCAATCTGATGAATGAAGAAAAATGGAATATTCTGAAATTCTATAGACAGAGACTCCTACATAGACTAATAAGCAGGAAATGAAAGTTAAAATTTCTCTGACTAATTTCTAAAATCAGGATTTGGATACATACATCCACTGCATTGGTTCCCTTGTCCATTAGATCAAGTTTCGTTAGCACCCCAAATGTTCTTTCACCTGAAAATATCAATTCATAAGTGGAGGAGATTGATTGCTTTTACCGAACCAAATGAAAAGTGTACGAGATCCAAAAAGAAAAAGTATTCTAGAAAATATGATAGTTCATATTACATGTAGGATCAACTTCTCTTGCAAGTTTTATAGCATCTGACGTAGCAATATCTTGATTTGCAGGAGATATAGCCAATATGATGCAGTTAGGCTGCAAAACAGAGAAGTCCATAACTGTATGAAAAAAGAAAGGAAAAAAAAAATTTGAACCTTTTTTAGTATTGACTGAATAGTTTTTAGCTTCTTTGTGTATTATTGAAAAACAAAAAAGAAAGGATTATCATCACTGGTCCCCCCGGAACTCTAAAAACTCTTACTTTGCCCCTTGAACTTTGAACTGCTTCCACTTAACCCCTTCTGTGTAATTTTTGTTAAAAATATATAGAAAAAAAGAGAGTGATTGATTTTAACAGAAATTCTTATAAAAAGGCTTAAATGGTACAAATTCAAAGTTTGGGGGGCAAAGTGAGAGTTTTCGAAGTTTAGGGGCCAAAGTGAGAATGACTTCACAGTTCAAGGGACATCAGTGAGATTAATTCAAAAAGAAAAGGAAAGAAAGGAAAGATAGAAGGGTTATTAGCCCCCTGAACTTTGGGATTGCCTCCACTTTATCCCGTGAACTTTAAATGTTCCCACTATACTACTTCAAACTTTTAGTGTTCAGGAGGCAAAGCGGGGGCAACCCCAAAGTTCAGGAGGCATGGGAACTAATAACACAAGAACGACAGATTATTAATGGAAATACATGGTCAATAAATGCTTTTCTACAAATGGTAAACCAAAAGCATTCAAGCGAAAAATCACCAAATGCATAAAATAGATCACTGACATAAATGTGTAACTAATACTACATGGTTATAAAACCCCCCGACCTCTAGCACCCAATTCAATCCTACTAAAATTTGATTGGCTTTAACTGCTTTTTCTAATAATCGGTAGCCAGAAGCATTCAAACAAAAAATCACCAAATGCATAAATAGATCCCTGCATAGAGTGTAGCACTACATGGTTTTTATAACTCTCCCCATCTCTTCCATCCAATCCTACCAAGATTTGATTGGTTTTAACTCCTTTTTCTAATAAACATACGTATACTCTCTAATACAGATATATAGATGGGGGTAGACCTAGTCTTTTTCAATGTATATAAACACAAACACCATAAATTTTAAACACGAATGAAGGGGTGTAAAAAATATCCAATCACTTTGCTGCTCTGAAAAAGCCGAATTCAGCAACTTCAATGAATATTATATGGAGGTTGAATCTTTCGTCCTCAATTTCCATTTCATTTCATGGGGCATTTGACTTAGTAGATAATCTTTATGATCTTCCTCAAAGCATGGTAGCAAAGGTTGTGATACAGGATTTGTGAGATAATTTTGGAGGTGATGAGCAACAAATTTTTGAGAGATCAGGTCAAACATTTTCAAAACACTATTTCCGGCAGTAGCAAGAAAATCACCATTTCCTAACTTCATAAAAATAAATGTTCTTTTTCTTTGAAGAAACTTTACATCATGCCTTGTACTAGATTTTTCTTAATCCATCAATTGGAATTTGGTGTAAGCCGTAGCATGGTTGATTTCTTCAGATCTCATTTGTCACATGATACTCCAGGCTTAAACCGAGCATTGCCAGCTAATATTTTCAAGTTAAACAAAAAGATAAAAAGCATCATGTATCATATCCTCACCTTCTCAACATAAGAGCGGACCATATTTTCAATATCTTCAACAATACTGTCCGGTTGTCCCTCTGCAAGACACAAAATTTAACACCAAATCTCCTACAAATCCACTAGTTTTATAATATAAAGAACGCAAATTTCATTGTCTTTGACTAAACCAGATAAGATAGATCATAAGAGAGAGAAAAAGAGTACAGTTATTACCTACAGCAACCTTTGTCAATCCAGGAAGATCTATGAGGGTCAAGTTTACAACTGCAAGAGAAAACATAATCTTAGTCAGCACACCATTCCAATAGCATGGAATTAAAAAATTTCGTGAAAAAGTAAAAACAAAACAAGGACTGTAAGTGTAAGTTAATCAGCTGACGTGAATGTCTATGCAACAATTTAATACAACGAGCACAACTATTCGTCATTTTTTTTTAACAGTTTGTAAATCTGCAGCCGGAGGGCAGAAGTTAGACAACCCTAAAAATAGCCCTTTTGTTTAGTATGTAGAGAGATTGCATGTTTTCAATGCACCAAAGCATCACAAAACAAACTTTAGAAAGAGAAAAAAAAAAAAAAAAGGCACATAATATGGAAAGAACGATTTTTGTTTACTATGTTAGTTTCACTTGAAATATTTCATTCAAATGCTACTAGTGGAAATGAAAACACAAACCATTTGGAGAGTATATGCTGAGATGAATTGGATGGTTAGAGATTTGCTTTGTTTTGCCAGTTATACGATCCGTCTCATCCTGGATCTCCTTTCTCACAGCAGCTGAAGAAGTAAAGGACGTAAATCAAATAACATACTAAAAATAAAAAGCATAGTTTATAAAATACCTCTTAATAAGCAATACATGTCTTAATCAAAGAGATAATTTTCCAGTCAAAGTTGACTTGCCAAAATCAGTAAACTTCTTTCTAGGAGCATGAAGAAATTCTGCATACTCCGCCTGCCCCTCATTTGTCTGATGAAGTTGCAATACCAATGGCCTCCGCGTAACAATACCTTCCAATCAAAGAAAGTTAGTTAGAATAAATTAAGGAGTGCATAGAGAAAACCTATACGCAAATCTATGTGATTAAAGCATCTTCAGGCTGGTAAAACAGAATAAAAAAATTCATGCTACCAATTAGAATGTTATATTCAATTGAAAGAAAAACCACCGCTTGCGTGCTGAGAAAGACTAGGAAACTTGAAAAGAAACCCACAAACAAACATTTCCACACAAAAAAAAAAAAAAGAAAAAAAAAAACAAGAAGAAGAAGCAAGCTTTAGTTTATTCCATTACCGAGCTCGATACATTAGGGTTGTTCTTTTGTATTTTTGAGTTAGAGTGATTTGAGTGATGATTTTGAGTTGAGTTTGAGTTATAACTTGAGTTGAAGTTGTAATTTGAATTATGATTTGAATTGAGAATCTTTTTTAGTGTGTTTGGGTGGGTCAAAACTTAAATTTACATTTAAATAGTATTTTAATAAAAACTCAATGGTGATAAAAATTTTTAATAGGGTATATGGGTGGGATTTTATTCATCTGACAACCTTTTCGTTGTCAATGCATAGAAAAAAAATCATCTCAATCAAAATTAAAACGAAAAAGTTATGATATTTTTAATAATAGAAAAAAATATTGTTCATCAATTTGAATTCGAGTTTCCGAACTCGAGTTGAAGGAAAAATTTGAACTCGAGTTTAGTCCCAAACTCGAGTTCAAATTCGAGTTCAAACTCGAGTTCAAACTCAAATTTTATAAAAGAACATGAACTTGAATAAAGTTATAACTCGAGTTGAAACTTTTTTTGAGTTTTGATGCAATATGTCGCGAACAAATTAAACTGACGAATAAACCGCATTGACATTTCACATTTCCCTTATTTTCTTAGCAAACAATCACAAAGCAAACAAAAATTATACAGGAAAAGAAAATAAATCGATACCAGATCCACGAGGCAAGAAATCCCTCCCCACCACGCTTTCCAACACCGAAGATTTCCCGGAACTCTGTTTTTTTCACATCAAGAAAAAAAATAGGGCATTACAACGCCAAGAAAGAAATCCCTAGAAATCAATCACAAAATCATCAAATCTGGGAATTTTGAGATGTAAATGAAACCTGGCCTCCGACAACGGCAACCGAAGGCAGAGCTTCCCAGAGGGACATTCCCTCGCCGCCATGGTCGCCTAAGACGGTGCAAGCTCGCTGGATTCTGTTGACGAGACCGATCAAGCTCTGCATTGTCGCCATTTTTGGGGAAGGAATTGAAGGCGATGAAGATCTACGCTACGAATCTATCGATCTAAAATTAGAAATAAAATGCGAGAAGCGATCTGAAGAGAGAATGTGAGATCGAGAAAGCTGGATTCGTTTTCAGAGCATTAATTGATCCGAGTTTGGGTGAAGAGATCGAATCTGAGAGAGAGAGAGAGAGAGAGTAAACGGAAAAAGAAAACAGTTGTTATGGAGATTGTTGCATGTAGTTTTGAGTAGTTACGTATTTTAGAGCAAAGATTTTCATGTGTGTCGAAAATGAGAAATTTTGATGAAAGAGACAGGAAGAAAATAGAAATTGGGAATTAGATCATTTTTTTTCATAACAAAAAATTATCGATGTGTATTTTACGTGTTAAAAAATGTACCATATTTTAATTTATGTATACATTTTATTTTTTTTTCTCTCAAAATTAAACAGATTCTCACCCCGACTGACCATTTTTTTTTTTTTTTTTCCTTTTTCCTTCCATTCCTTCCTTGCCCAGACCCCCTTTTCTCTCTCTCTCTCCTATAGTTCTCACCGACCACCCTAATGTTGAACGACCTTCCCCAAACGCCGACCGATCATCACGAACACTGACTGACCATCCCGAACGCCGACCGACCCTCTAGAACTCCGACCCGACCCTCTCGAACGCCAACCGACCAACCCCAACGCTGACCGACCATTTCCACCCCAACGCCGACCAACCTTCCCCAAACGCCGACCAATCCTCACGAACACTGATTGACCATCCTAAACGCCGACCGACCAACCCCAACGCCGACCGACCATTTCCACCGACCCTCCGAACGCTGACCCGACCAGAACACCCACACCTCCAGACCATAACTGAAAGGGCATCACAAAACAGCTCTTCTTCCTCAACTAAGACGGTTATTTCCAGAACTCAAGTCGACGAGGCAACAGAATCTGCTCTCCCTCAAGTAACACTAAGATTTTATTCTCTGAATTAACATTAAGGTTTTATTCTTGTTTTATTTTTTTCAAAACAAACCAAGAACAGACCAGTAACCGGCCGAACAGAACAAAACGCATTAAGAACAAATCAATAACAGACCAAGAACCGATCACCAGACTACGAACAGACCAAGAACCGACCACCAAACCAAGAACAGACCAAGAACCGACCACCAGACCAAGAACAGACTAAGAACCGATTGACCAGACCAAGAACAGACCAATAACAAACTCTAATAAAACATTAAAAACATACATTTTTACATATATTTTGATTTTTTGGTATGAATAACCATTGTAATTTATAAAAGAGACAAAAATTTGGTAAAAAAAGAAAAACCCAAGAACAGACCAAGAATCGACAACACTTTATCAAGAATAGACAATGATGTTTGTTTTTTTTTTTTGGAAAGCTTCGAACTAGTCCCGAAGATTGGAGAGACATTTAATTTATAAAAGAGAAAAAAAATTTGGTAAAAAAAGAAAAAACCAAAAACAGACTAAGAACCGACAACACTTGACCAAGAATACACAATGATGTTTTTTCTTTTTTTGGAAAGCTTCGAATTAGTCTCGAAGATTTTAGAGACATTTAATTTATAAAAGAGAAAAAAAAATTAGTAAAAAAAGAAAAAATCAAGAACAGACCAAAAACAGACAACACTTGACCAAGAATAGATAGTGATTTTTTTTTTTGGAAAGCTTCAAACTAGTCTCGAAGATTGGAGAGACATTTAATTTATAAAAGATAAAAAAAATTTAGTAAAATATTTAAAAACCAAGAACAGACCAAGAACCGACAACACTTGACCAAGAATAGACAATGATGTTGTTTTTTTTTCCGGAAAGCTTCAAACTAGTCCCGAAGATTGGAAAGACATTTAATTTATAAAAGAGAAAAAAAATTGGTAAAAAAAGAAAAAACCAATAACAGACTAAGAACTGACAACACTTGACCAAGAATAGATAGTGATATTTTTTTTTTGAAAAGCTTTGAACTAGTCCCGAAGATTGGAGAGACATTTATTTTATAAAAGAGAAAAAAATTGGTAAAATATGAAAAAACCAATAACAGACTAAGAACATACCAAGAACCGACAACACATGACCAAGAATAGACAATGATGTTGTGTTTTTTTTGGAAAGCTTCGAACTAGTCCCGAATATTGGAGAGACATTTAATTTATAAAAGAGAAAAAAAATTGTTAAAATATTAAAAAATCAAGAACAGACTAAGAATAGACCAAGAACAGACCAAAAACCGACAACACTTGATCAAGAATAGGCAATGATGTTGTTTTTTTTTTTAAAGCTTCGAACTAGTCCCGAAGATTGGAGAGACATTTAATTTATAAAAGAGAAAAAAAATTTGGTAAAAAAAGAAAAAACCAAGAACATACCAAGAACTGACAACACTTGACCAAGAATAGATAGTGATGTCTTTTTTTTTTTTGGAAAACTTCGAACTAGTCCCGAAGATTGGAGAGACATTTAATTTATAAAAGAAAAAAATGGTAAAATATTAAAAAACCAAGAACAGACTAAGAACAGACCAAGAACAGACTAAGAACGGACCAAGAACCGACAACACTTGACTAAGAATAGACAATGATGTTGTTTTTTTTTTTTTTTGGAAAGCTTCGAGCTAGTCCCGAAGATTAGAGAGACATTTAATTTATAAAAGAGAAAAAAAATTTGGTAAAAAAAGAAAAAACCAAGAACAGACCAAGAACCGACAATACTTGACCAAGAATAGATAGTGATGTTTTTTTTTTTGGAAAGCTTCGAACTAGTCCCGAAGATTGGGGAGACATTTAATTTATAAAAGAGAAAAAAAAATTGGTAAAATATTAAAAAACCAAGAACAGACTAAGAACAGACCAAGAACCGACAACACTTGACCAAGAATAGACAATGATGTTGTGTTTTTTTTTAAAGCTTCGAACTAGTCTCGAAGATTGGAGAGATATTTAATTTATTAAAGAGAAAAAAATTGGTAAAAAATGAAAAAACTAAGAACAAACCAAGAACATCTTGGTTTTTCCTCTTTTTACCAATATTTTTTTTTCTCTTTTATAAATTACAATGGTTATTAATACCCAAAAAATTAAAAAATATGTAAAAATGTATGTTTTTAATGTTTTATTAGAGTTTGTTATTGGTTTGTTTTTGGTATGGTCGGTCTGTTCTTAGTCTGGTGGTCAGTTCTTGGTCTATTCTTGGTCTGCTGGTTTGTTCTTGGTCTGGTGGTCGGTTCTTGGTTTGTTATTGGTCTGGTCGGTCTGTTCTTGGTCTGGTGGTCGGTTCTTAGTCTGGTCAGTCGGTTATTGATGACGTGGAATAGTTGATGTGGAAGTTGGCCTATTTACTCAATTTATTTTTTTGTGGTTTATTTACTTAAAAACACTTTTTACTTAGTCTATTTATACAAAGGGCCCATTGAAAATTGACATTTCAACGTACAATATGAAATTTCTGTTTCCAGCTAAGGGGGAAAAAAGTACTCTTTTTATTTTTATTTTTTTGTTTTTGTTTTTGGGGACATGAAATAAATTTTTTTTTCAGGTTTAGAAAGTCCCTACTTTTAATTGATAGGAGTTTTTCTGGTAGTGGTAGTTTTAGTTTTTATTATTGAATTTGATTAAAATTATATTAAAATAAAAAATATATATATAATAAATTTTGATATATATCTAATAACTAAAAAATAAAAAAATATTAATAGTCTATATTTTTAAGAAGTATTCGAAAAACTCTCTAAATTAATAACTTTCTTTCCTTTTTTCTCTGAAAAGGAGAAGGGAAAATTTGAAAAGGGATTTTTTTTGGCTAGTTAATTGAAAAAGGAATTTTGAAGGATTTATTGGGTCCATTTCTTTTTACAAAGCTTACCTTGTTAAATTCTTTTAATCTTAAAAGATGAGAGAGAGAAAAAAATATTTAACAAAATAAATAGTATATTAAATAATAATTTTGATCCTAATAAATAGAATATTAAAAATAATTTATTCTAGATAATATTAACAAATAACAGTCTTGAAACTTTTATTATTATTATTATTTTTTTGCTGCGATGAGACTAATTGGAGTAAATACTTTTGTTTCTAAAAGTAATTCTACTAATAAAAAATTTGATAATAAAATAATTTATTAAAAAGAGTGTATTCACCAAGATTTGAATTATAACGGTTTTATTTTTTAAATAAATTAGAAGTCATAGATCCTAAACTATATAAAAAAATTACTAAAATAAAAAGAAAATAGTGATACATGTACCTTTGTCTTCTCCATCACCGATCTGCAAAATTCTCTATATCTCATCTATCTCTCTTCTCGCGATTTATCTCTCTCCTCACTCTTAGGCCCCGTTCATTTCACCGATTCGAATTTAGAATTCGAGTTTTGCTACAGTAAAAAGCTCTCAGAAACAATCACATCTAACTTTTTTACTACAGTAAAAAGCTCTTACATAAAATCACATCTCAACTCGAATTAAAAATTCGAATCAACGAACAAAACGGGCCCTAAGTCTATCTCTCTTCTCGCTCACTGCTCTTGTTCTCAACGCCGAAAACGGCAAGAAAATCACCATGATGACGAGAAATTGCGAAGCTGAGGAGAACAACAAAGCTTCGGTGACGCAAAAGAGTTCATGACAGTAGTTCGCGAAGGAAAAGAACTCAAGATTGTCAACCAATAGGGATTCAAGCATTCTTTTTGGCGACAAGGACCACAATAACATCGACGAATCACGATTTCCAAAGGCACAATGGATGATCTTGGACTGCAATGAATCACAAACTCCATAAGATGACAATGATTCTTCTAGTAGCGGCAGCGGCGGTGTGGTAGATTTATGACATGTTTATTCATCCGTAATCAGAATAAACATCAAAATAAGTTATTTATTTAAGTTTCAGGAATAAAAATCAGACTCAATCTTAATCTTATTCATGCGTTTACTTACACTCATAATTAAAAAAAAATTGTTATAAATTTACGTACCTACCCTTTTAGTAGATTTTTATGTGTTAGAACTTTAAAAAAAATTGTATATTATACTAACTATTTTAATATTAGAATAACTGACTAGTAATTAGATATTTTTAATCACACCTAATTAATCATCTACGTTATTTTTCTCAATAAATTTTAACTCAATTTCAAGAAAAGAATATGATGATGAAATAAAATAAGAACAAAATAACTAAGTTTTAAGTCATAAACTTTCAAAAAGAAGTTCCGAGTCATAAATCGAAAAATAGATCCTAAGCATAATTCAAAGTACCAACATAATTTAAGTAAACTACTAATTGGCTAATCTAACACTTAAACCCCACGACTAAGAATTTTGAGGATGTATCCCTTCTTGAGTTAATCCGGAATGTTGTAAAATACACATAGCAAATCATGCTTTGTTGCTATAATATTGGTGGCATCATATACTTGATCATCATCTAAGCCATCAATTTTCAGCATTTCTTGATACAAGTTGGCTTGTAATCCAGCTTGTATCAAGAAATGATTACTCTCTTCTTTCATACTAAAAGTCTAGACATGATTACTCTACATTATCAACATATAAAATTAGATTTAGTATTACATTGTATATTATAAAAATGAACAACAATAGGCATAACACAAGAATCAAATTGTAAGAAAAAAAGAAAAAAAAAACTAGAGTACTAGAATCACGAGAAATAAATAGGGATAAAAATTATTGATAGTTTCAGTTTTCTAATCTTACAGTAAAAATTCCTGAAATAAAATAGATATAAGAGTTTAAAGAAATAAAGAGGGATAAAAAATTAAATTAAAATAAGGAAAAAAACACCTTGACACACGCACCCGCACATGGAAAGGAACAGCAAAACTAGCTAAATTAAAGCATTATCAACATGTTCAACACAAAAAAAAAAAAGCAAAACGAAAATAAAAATAAAGGATGATTTATGGCCTACCTGCAAAAGAACCGGCATAAGAGGGGATGGTAAATGGCTGAGAGAGAAAGAGGGAAATAAACTCTAGAGAGTTAAATAAAGGAGAAAAATTAAGGGTAAATTCATAATTTTGCATTTAATATCAAGATTGGGAGTGGCAATCCGGTAGGGGGTGGGGGGAGTGCCAATCCCATTTCTCAACCCCAAATTGGTGTGGGGCCCACACATTCTCTCTTATTCCAGAATATAAATGAGTAAGTAAACATAGAGTTTATTCCAAATCCCAAATCTCATTCCCTACTCCTGATAAGTAAACATGCCATTCGGGTTAGGGTATACAAAATTAGGGTGCAGAGAATATTTATAGAGTGTTGGAATTTTAAGTGTAAAAGTTTTGCACCAATTGATTTTCCTTACCTTAGTATATGCTTCTTCTTCCTTTTCTTTTTAAACGGGGAAATTTCATCTAATAATTAAGTCTATACATACTCTTATATATCACAAATGATTACTAAATATAGTGTTATTCGACCACAAACAGGCCGGATCCACTAGTACTAAAAATGAATGGGGCATAAAACAAACACAAATGTCGAGTTCTGATGGGAAAGACCAGCTCTACAAATTAAAAATCAAACGCAATAAAAATCGCTTGACAAAATTACTATAGTCGATAGATAAAACTAATTGACTGAGATTACTCACAATATTGCATAAGATCAAATGTAGTGATTAGGTCTACCACCACTATAGAAAGGTGAAGCGATAACTTTTGTTATTATACAACGAAACATAAACGCTAAAACTTAGATTCAACAACATCGTTATTGCATTAAAAATAAAATCAAAACAAAAGTTTCAAGCCACATGAACTACACATTTAATGTCAAGACGACTTCTATATAAAAAGAGATCAAAACGAGTAGCACTTTGGTGAAGGAAAGAAGTAATTGATGAACCCTAGAGCACCATATTGAATTTCACGCAAACGTTTAAAGAAAGGTTCTTTCGTTGCCTTAAGGTCGATTTTTGAAACGTAAAATGTCCTTTTTATTCTTCTATTTATTTAACTAGGTTAAAACTTTCTAAAAGTTATTTTTAAAATATAAAAAGAAAACTCAAAACAGGATTTGTAGATTTTCAACCCAAAGCAAAAAAAATGCAAATCTTCAAATTCATTTTCAAATGCCTTATTTTTTTAAAAAAATTTAGTTTTTAATTAAATAAATAGAAGGTAGAATGGTCGATTTTTTGTATTGAAAGATCCTTTTTTTTAAGTGAAAGTACCGTTTATATATTATTAAAAATACAAAGTACTTTTAATATGTTTCGCTATAACAGAAAATACTAAAATGATCTCATTCTTTTTAATACATATACGCACACTCTTAGTCCAAAGTATTAATTTATCATCTTGCCAAAAAAAAAATTAATTTATCGAGATTATACTGTTTTAACATACCCTTTTCATACTCTTAACAACAATATGTGTTTATCTTTTGTGATCTAGAAAAGGAAGCTTATGAGAAATATTGTTCTTTACATTATTAAAATAAGGCATCAAAGATTTACTCAAAAATTAGTCGTGCAAAAAGATATAACTGAACCTCACAATAGAAATTATGGTTGTTGATGTTATTTTATTTTAATATATATTTTTTTGAAAATTTGACATTTGTTTGATACATTAATGATACTCCACAATTAAAGTTGGTTCTTAAAATCAAACCCGTTGTTTTTTATGTAATGTAAAAAGTATTTTCTTTCTTTTTAATATATATAAATATATTAAATATTTTCGCATGATTAATTAAGAAAAAAATTGATATATATCAGAGATGGATTTTTGTATTATTAGAAAATCACATAAAATTATAACTCGATTTGTCAAATCAAAAGATAAGGAGACGTACATATGCATATCTACCTATGCATGATCGATTACATGCATATAAATATCATCCTTATGTACAAAAAGGATCGATTTTTCTAGAAACAAAAGGCAATATGCATGCAGATCGTACGTAGAAAAACAAGTTGAATAGTAGAATATATGAAACTTATATAAAGCCCTTCTCATCGATCGATCTATAAAACGGCACGACAAATTAAGGCGATGACGGCCGTGACACTTCTCGCGGTGATGATGATCATGATCGTGGCCAGGATGGAGAACCAATTCTCGAATGAGCAAAATGGTGGTGGAGGAGGTGCTCGATGTCGTGTCGGATGATCAGTTCTGGAATTCATAGGTGGAGGCGGAGCTGTAGGTCCATAATCCTCGCAGAACCCTTGGCCTCTTTTCTGCGAGGACAAGGTCCTATCATCGTAGACTGCATGGATAACGGCGAGGATTACGTGCCCTCGCCATTTTACCCCTCGCAAAAAGGACCTTTTTTTGTAGTGTCTAAGTCCATAAGTTTCTGGAAAAATTTTACCAAGTATTTCCTTCACTTTTGGATTGTAGGCAGAGACGTAGGGCCCGTTTAGTTCGCTGATTCGAGTTTTTAATTCGAGTTGAGATGTGATTTTATGTGAGAGCTTTTTACTGTAGCAAAATTCGAATTCTAAACTCGAATCAGCGAAATGAACGGGACCGTAATCACCTCTTTTATCTACTATTCCATGGAAGAAAACTAGCAAACGCAACCAATTATATAGAACTCTAATAGACATTTTGCCGGTGTAACTTTCTAGTTTCTCGTTGGGAACTCAACTTGAAGCTAAGAAATATAGTTAGCTCCGTGTAAATAAAGTGTAATCTGCACGTAGAGACATATTTATAAATATGAACCTAAAGTTTATTTTATTTTGTTTTGGTTTTTTGATAAAGTGAACCAAGATTATCGTGTTCCTTTGATGCGAATTTCTAAAATGATTAATTAGTATAACTATACCCATCTATGATTAGGAAAAGGTACGAGTTCTTTTTTATGATCAGAAAAAGAAAACTTGTAAGAAATAATGGCTATTGCGTTATTCAGAAAGGTTATAAATAACTCTTCAAAAGAATCAAAACATATTAAAATGTTGCCTAGGAGGTTCCAAAAAAGCAACCGGAATGAAGAAAATATTAAACAAATCAACGATTTATCACTGTAGTTCCTATCTTTTTTATTTTTACAAATTAGTCATTGAATTCTTTTTTTTTTTTTTTACCACGATCCTTAATAGTCAAATTGACGGAAGAATTACAACCGAAGCTTTTACAAAAAAAAAAAAAAGGCACATTAAATACAAAATCACATGCCCTCGAGCTTATCATAAGCTTTTACACTTTAGTCCCAGTCGCAAAATTTTAAGCCGTGTTTGGAATTGATTCCGTTTTTATTTTTCACGTTTTTTGATAAAGAAAAAATAAAAATGTTTTCAAAATAGCGTTTAGCGCAATAAAAATAATTTTTTGATTCAGTATAAAATGAGAGAAATGAAAATTGACTTTTAATTATTTTTTATTTTTTATTTTCGTTTTCTCCTCTCTCGAGCAAAGAGAGAGAGACATTAATAGATTTTTTATACTGAAAATAATCTCTTAATAAAATTATCAAAAATATTTTCAAAAATGATTTCTGTCTGAGATTGAAAACGCTTTCATTTTTATTTTCATACAAAAAAAAAATAAAATTATTTTAGAACGAGTTTCAAACAACTAATAAGAAGGTCCTAAGATTTTGAGTTTAGTGGTGTGCGGTGTCATCAGAGGGCGATGTCGCGTGGGGTGGGCAGCAGATTTCTTAAGTGTTTTTCATGAAAATATTGTTTATGGCCAAATAAAATGACTTGATACCAATTGATACATGACCAAGATAAGATTAAATAAAGAGATGGAAAAAGAAGGAGAAGTAAAAGAATTTAGGTCTCGTTCATTTTACTAATTTGAGTTTTTAATTTTAGGTTTTCACAGTTAAAAGCTCTCAGAAAATGTCACATTTAATTTTTTCTGCTACAGTTAAAAACTCTCAGAAAATATCACATCTCAATTCGAATTGAAAACTCAAATTCGCGAAGTAAACGAGACCTTAGAAATAGAGAGAGAGGATACAACAATAGACCTATAGAGATGAAATATTTGTATTCAATTAATCATCAACGTCTTTTCAGAAAAGGACAAATACAAGCTCTATTTATACACACAAATTTTAATAATAATTAAACTCCTAATCTATTCGAAGTCAGATAAATCCTAATAACTCTAATAGATAAGCATAAAATAACTTCAAAATAACTCAAATTCTAAAATAGCTCTCAACTCGAAAGATAATTCTAAATCCTATATTTAAATTCCTAAGAAAGGTCTCCACTAAGTTGTTACAAACTAATAATAAATTTGCTATACAATAATTTCACCATAGAGAAATTGGAGATCAATTGGAAATTCGGGCAGACAGTTGCAGCCATGAAAGCATGCATCAAAGAGGCATCGCTTGGTTCTTTGACCAATAATGTCGTCCATCAGCCTTACACTTTCTTGTCAGCCGATTTATATAAGATTAGTACTTTAGTAGTCGGCTCAACTTATGCCCTTGACCATCCCTTGTTACAGTTACCTCATACAACATCTATTTGCATCCTTCCATGGCATAGTGGCTGAGTACGAACTATAGGTTAGAATAGAATGTTTTGACGAAAAGTCAAATTTTCGTGAGAAAAAACACTCTAACAAAAACGTTTAAATTGTGATTGAATCTATAGAATAAACGGGACCTAAATTTCTTCACTGTCTACTTTGCCAACTGGAACTTTAATTCCTCTTTTTCTCATTTCATCATGCATACCCGAAACTGCAACTTCATTACCTTCCTTGAGATAGCCTCTGATTAGAATATCGTAGACAGCAGAGTCAGGAGAAATACCCCTTTTCAACATATCATCAAAAACCTGTTTGGCTTCAACCATTAGCCCTTTGTTTGCTAAACCAAATATTAGGGAGCTATAAGTTAATAAATCAGGTTCAATTCCTTCTTGAGCCATTCGATTCTTCAGCACAAAAGCCTCCACCAACTTTCCTTGCTTGCATAGCCCAGCAATCCAAGAAGTGTAGGCATACTTGTCGGGAACAAACCCCGCCTCGGACATCTCCCTGAAAACCATTTCAACTTCACCAAAGTGCCCTTCTTTGCACATCCCATCAATAAGCACCGTGTACGAGATTTCATTGGCCTTCTCCCTGCATAAATAGCCTCTAGCCTCTTGAAGATGCCCCTTCTTGGATAATCCATCCATTATGCTCGAAAGAGTTACAATGTCGGGTTCAAAACCTCTAAACAATATCTCCCTGTAGACCTCCAAAGCTCTTTTTAAATCGCCGGATTTAAAATGTGCATCCATAACGGTGGTTAACATGATCTTATCTGGAAACAATCCACTCTCAGTCATACTTCTCATAACCTCCATTGCTTTATCTAACCGACCATTTTTACAGAAACCGCGAATAACGACCTCATATGCGGTCATATCAAGCCTCAGACCTTGATCACACATTTTAGTCATATACTTCACAGCATCATCTACGTTTCCTTTCACAAAATGCCCGTCTATGATCGATGTGTAAACAACGGAATTAGGCTCAACCCCATCTTCCAACATCTTAGAAAACAATGACTCCGCTCTTTCCAACGCCCCTCGTTTGCAAAAACCGTCAACTAGAGCAGCATAGGTAACGACATTAGGCGAAACCGAAGATCTCTTCATCTCCACAAACAACTCGAACGCGATATCCAAATTCCCGGCTTTACAATAACCATCAAGCAAAGCAGTAAAAACAACTGAATTCGGCAACACCCCGGCATTCACCATATCCCTAAACACCTTATAACCCAAATCAAAATTCCCAACTTTACAAAACATGTCAACAAAAGTACTATAAGTAACCACATTAGGCAAACAACATTTCCACATCAAGCCCATGTACACAAACGCCTCTCTCTCCATTCTCGTCTTGGAAAACCCATTAAACAGTGTATTAAACGTGACTAAATCAGGCCCACATTTCCCCATTCGCATTTTACTAACTACGAAACAAGCTTCTTCAACATCAAGATTCTTACAGAACCCATCAACCAAACAATTGTAAGTCACGACGTCAGGGGAAAAGCCGAATTTCGGCATCGAATCGACGACGTTTCGGGCAAATCTTAGCTGACCCGATTTGCAGAGAAAAGAGAGGACGGAATTGAAGGAAGAAGGGTGAGGAACGTACCGTTTGGTGAGGAAATGGGAGAGGATTTTGAGAGAGAGATCGCCGCAATTGGCGCTGGTGAGGTGGTGGAGAAGCTTGTTGAAGGTGAAAGGAGTTGGGAAACGGGAAGTCCTTCGCAGGTGGGCGAAGAATTGGAGAGTTTCTCTGACCATGCATAGAGAGAGAGAGAGAGGGTTTATGAATTTTGGAGGGGTTTAAAACCTGGACGAGAGAAAGAAGAGGGAAATTGACAAACACTGAAGCAAAACGACGTTGTTAAATTCATTTTGCGGTCTTTTGTCGTTTCCTTTCTTTTTTTTTTATTTTTTTAAATAAAACAAGACACGAAATTGAAACCCTAGCGGCCTTATTTTATTTATTTATTTTTGATGATAATTAACCCTTGCTTCTCTGCCGCCACTTCGAAAGAAAACCCTCTCCCTCTCTGTGGCTCTCACTCATACGTTTCGCTTGAAAATAAAAAACGGGAACAAAAAAATCTCTCTGTGTTGAAAATTATTGACAAATTCTTGGAATTCGCAGCGACATGGGAGCCAAGGCGAAGAAATCTCTGAAGAAGAAGCTCAATAAACCCCCGTCTTCCTCAAAGTTGTCGGTTTCCGTTCAGAAGAACAAAGAAGCTTCCGATTTCTTGGTACGCTTTTGGTGTCGTATTTCCTTCGAGATTATTAAGGATTTTCAGTTTTCTTATTTTGTTTTGTGATTTTTCTTATAAAAAAAGCCGTTAGAAGGAGGACCTGGGAAAAATCTTGTTGTGGAAAAGGCTACGGAAGATGTTTCTAGAGTCGTATACATTGGTCGTATACCACATGGGTTCTATGAGAAGGAAATGGAAGGTGAATCATTTTTTCTCATTTTTATTTTATTTTTTAAATTTTAATGTTTATGGCTGTACTGGGCTGCTGTATAATTCCCGTTTGTTCTAATTAGGTGATTTTTTTTTAATGTAGGTTTCTTTCAACAATTTGGGGCAATCAAGAGATTGAGAATTGCGAGGAATAAAAAGGTTAAACTTTGTATTTTGATTTCTCATACTTCTGTTGTTTGTTTCCTTTGAATGATGTTTTATTATAGGCAAACTGTCTTTTTCTCAATTTTGATGCTTTAGGCCTTGTTTGGTAGGAGTGATTAGAGTAGGAATGAAATGGGCGAGGGATTTAAAGTTTTCAACAAGACACTGATTTTAAATGCCGGAGGAGGGAATTTATGCCGAACACAACAATAAGAGAAAAATCCTCCCTCAACTTCATTTTCCTCGCCCGAGATATAGAGCGATGAGTTCTTTTATCTTGGAATGTTTCTTGTACTAGTTGAATGCCCGATTGCACCAAGGTTGATTGTATATTGATGTAGAACAAGTTTAATTGTTATTTCCTATAGGACAGTTTGGTTGTTAGGAATGTTGTGTTATAATTTTATGTTTAAAGTGGTGATAAGGTTTCATATTCCTGTGTTGTGAGATAAGCTAACTTACAGTTTCGGTTACAAGGCACAAGCCCTAGTGTGGCAATTTGTTGAGTGTATGATGAAGGGAAAGATCAGTATATAAATAGTGATGCATATCAAGATGATTAAAGAAATACTGAAATAGAGAGAGAAAATGATAGAAAAGACGAGAAGAATTGAGGGAGGAGTAGAAGGATTTAGAGAGAAGAGAGAACAAGAGGGAGGAAATATTTGCATTCAATTGCTTCTAAGACTTAACTGAAAAATTCAAAAATCATCTCTTTTTATAGACTCCTAAAACCTAATAATAGGATAAACATAACCAAATAATCAATTAGCTTAGATAAATCCTAAATAATCCTAATAGATAAAGAGAACCATAATTCAGATATTCCAAAACATTCTATTAGATAAACCATAATTCAGATATTCCGAATTATGGTAAAAATAAACCTGTAGTTTAAATTTCGAGTTATTTACATTTTTATACCCTATTTTTTAAGTTTATTTAGAAAGTAGACCTTTAGTTTTTAATCTCATCAAATATATACCTTCATATTAAATTTAATAGCTAAATGTCTACCTTCCATCAGTCAACAATCAATTTTGACTATTAAAATGGCGTGAATGTCCTTAAACAGAAAAAAAAATAAAAATAAAAAAATAAAACAAAACCGAAAGGGACAAAAGAAAAAAAATAAACTAAAAACACAAGAAACATTTGCTAGCTTCTTCGCCATTGTCATTATCCAAGAAGTTTCTAATCTCTTCCATGGCATCATCATTGTATCTTCCATTTACTCCGCCAAACAACAAAAAGAAACATTTGCTAACTTAAAATCCCCAATATGCTTTTTTTGGGCCTCAATATTTCAAATTAATTTGCAAACCAGATTCAAACGTCAGACCCAAAAAAATAAAAAAGATATCAGATTCAAACACCGAAGATCCATATGTAGCTTTAATTTGCAAAAAAAAAAAAAAAAAAAAAAGGCTCCCTTCGTTGTTGTCAAGTTTTTTTTTTTTTTGGTTATTTTTTCCTCTAGTTTATTTAGATTTTTAGAATTTTATTTTTCTCTTTAAGGGTATTTGTGTCATTTGAAGATTAAAATTTGACTATAAAAGGGTAGAGATTTACCTATTAACTATAATTCGAGGATATACATTTGATGAGATTAAAAATTAAAGGTATACTTTCTGAATAAACTTAAAACACATGGTATAAAAATGTAAATAACCCTTAAATTTCTAATGTATTAGTTCCTCATCAAATAGCTAGCTGAGACTCTTAAGGATATATATTGTGAACTTTGTAACATAACCATAGGAACTAGCGATAGTGGAGTTCCTACTTGTTGGCTCACAGTTCAGTGATTTGATGCGCAAATTGGACATATTTCCTTATAATTAAAAAAATGTAAATTTATGAATATAACCGCTGACCATTTTGTTATCATTTGGTAATTGGGATTTGTGGACTAACTGTCCTTTCGTTTATGAACATGAGAACATGCTTATATATTTTAAAAATGATTCTGCTGGATTTAAGTTTCCTGAGAGGGTGTAGTGTTTACTGTTTTTATGCTGACTTACTATTTTGTTCGTTGGCTTTTTGTGTTCTACAGACAGGAAAGTCGAAGCATTATGGTTTCATTGAATTTGAGGATCCTGGGGTATTTTCTTCTCACATTCTTTCCTTTTCCTTCTCTTAAGACTCTTGTGTTACAAAGTTTCCTTTTGTTAACAACATCTTTGTTGGTTGCAGGTGGCAAAAATTGTAGCGGATTCTATGAATAATTATTTGTTATTTGAACACCTGTTGCAAGTCCATCTTGTTCCTCCAGAGCGTATTCATCCCAATCTGTAAGGAACGATTTATCTTTAAGTATTATATGATCCATGTACGTGAAAGTGAAAAAAGTGAAAGCATCAAATTATTTTGAATAATCGCAAGTCAAAATACGAGAAGGATTTAAAGAATTGCTTAAGTTGTAAACATTTATGTCTTGAGAATGACGTCTCATTCTTCCCCTGCTATGCAATCTGGCTTCTGTTATCTATATATCGCCAATGTTTATGTTTCACTCATTAAATTAGTTTGATAGGTGGAAAGGTTTCAATTTCCGGTACAAGCCATTGGATCGGGTACAGATTGAGAGAAAGAGACTTAATAAGGTAAACCTTGCTGACAAGAAAAAAAAATGTAGCACCCTGCTGGTTTTTCACTTGATGCCTACCAAATAAGACTCAAAGGTGGTTTCTTTATGCCTGATTACTTGATGGAAACTTGTGCAGGAAAGAACTTTGGAAGAGCGCCAAAAGTTGATTGACAAAATCATCAAGCGAGACTTGGCACGCCAAAAGAGGATAGAGGCTGCCGGTATAGATTACGAGTGCCCCGAAATTGTAAGAAGCTATACCTTGTTTATTGACTTTTAACTACTCATTTCATCACGGTAAATTAGTAAAGAAACTTGTGTTGGTTTTTTTAAATTCGCGATGTTAACCAATATTCATCTGTTGGCTATGCAGGTGGGTAGCATCCAACCTGCTCCAAAGAAGATTAGATTTGAGTAATAGTGTTCTTTAGGGGTATGTGTTGTGTCTTAGTTTTCTATTTGTACTGCGCATTTCTGGTGAAACATGATTTCTAAGGTTTGGAAATGTCTCGTCGTTTGCTAGGTTGATTTGGAGCGAAAAATCACGGAAAGGTTTCGGGTCAGTCTAAAGGAAAATGCTTCTCAATATTCTCATGTGATGTTTGTAGGCTTTTGCGTTATGAACTTCTATTTGTGTAATCTAGAAATAGACTCGGATGTAGAGATTGCTAATCTGATGAGAGGGAAGAAATTTTGTGTTTTGGCTTCAATTTTTTATTTTACTCCTGCGCTTGCATTTGGGCATGCACACACACAAACATGTCTATATAGAGATGGTCAAATCTTGATCTTTGCTTCTAATGCCTTGAATGGCCCTGAATAACTAATTAAGGGACTAAGGGGATGTTTAGTTGGATGATTCAAACTATGATTTGAATCATGGTTCATGGTTCGCTACAGTGTTTTCTTTTATAAAAAATACACGTAAATTAAAAATGGTTCTAATCACATGATTCTTAAAAATAATTTTTAGGGTAAAAAATGTCATTATATTAAGTTCACGGCCGCGATGTTAAAAAATTATTATGATCTCGTCCAAAATTTAATTCTCCTAACAAATGGAGTTATTTAAGACAAAATTGCTAAGGAAAAAAGTTTGGGTTAATCCTCATAAATGATCCTTGAAGTTTACTCTTAGAGCCTATTTGGTTCATGGATTAGAATCATTTTTTATTTACGTGTATTTTTTATGAGAGAAAATACTGTAGCGAACCACGAATCATGATTCGAATCAGGGAACGAATCACTTTACCAAACGGGGTCTTAATCTTATTTTAGTTTTTGATTTTTAAAACGTCTTCAGTTGGCTCTTGAGGTTTTATTCTATTCTAGTTTCAGTCTTTTCTGTGAGCCATGTGTTAGATATTTGACAAAATTTGTACAATTAAGTACTAAAATTAGAAACGTCTAAAGTTTATAGATTAAAACAATATAGAAAACAAAAGTTAATTTACACATATAGTCTCTAAATTTTAGGTGTTTTCAATTTTTATTTTTAATTTATATAGATTCCGTCAAATATTTAACATATAGTTAACGGAAAGACCGAAATTGAAACAAAGTAAAACTTTAGAGATTAACTATGAATTTAAAAGTTATAGTCCTAAATGAGATTGAGGGTAAATTTCAAAAATTATTTGTAGAATTAACTCAAAAAGTTTTTAAAGTGTCAAAACACACGACATTCAGGGATATAGACGCTAAAAATCTTATGATCACACAACATATATATTGCATAAATGCTTAACTTATGTCCTCCTAATACTCCTATTTCCTATATTTTTTTATTATTGTAATTAAATCAATTACTCTTTTATCAGGTGATTCAGATTTGCTTATTGGTGGCGGATTTAATTACTAGTAAGCAGTGGTTAGAACCATTTTTGATTTACGTGTATTTTTTGTGAGAGAAAATATTGTAACGAACTATGAACCATAATTCAAATCATGGTTTGAATCTTCCAACCAAACATTCCCTTAAGAAAACTGATGATTTGATTCTGTCTATTGATCAAATGGAAATTCGGAAGTGTTTTGCTTAGGGACTGTTTAGTTCGTTAATTCGAGTTGAGATGTGACTTTATGTGAGAGCTTTTTACTGTAATAAAAAAATTAAATATGACTGTTTCTGATAATTTTTTACTGTAATAAAACTTGAATCGGTAAAATAAATGGTCCTTAATTTACAACTTTTCCCGAATGGTTCAACTTGTCATTTCGATAGAAAATGGGATCTAGTATGGGGAATCTCACTCCTCCGGGGATTATTGATAGATTTGAATAAAAAAAATTTTAAAAATTTTATGAGATAAAATAGTAGTAAAAAGATTTCAAGTTCCGGAGTTTTTGCTAAATAGGTGTCATTACCGTGCTCAAGCATTCTGATTGGATGATTTTGTCTACAGCTAAACATTCTTCCTTTATCTTGAATGGTGAAGTAGACAGTTTCCTTTTTTAAAACTAGTATGCTCATTATTTTGGAGATGAGAATTTTATATAACAATTTCTAAAAGAGCAAAAAAAAAAAAAAAAAGTTGTCTGCTCTAGATACAGAAAGAGCTAGTTCTGAATTTTCTTCTCCTTCACACTTTTCCCTTTTTTATCTATTAAATCCATTTATAATTAAGCATATATATATATATATATATGTTGTATGTAACTTTTCAATGCATCTAAATATTTTCCAATCTATTTTATCCTGATGCACATTTCCCCGTAGAGGCCTCCTAATCTTACTAAATGTATATTGCTAAATCAAATCTAAAATTAAAGCTTATAAAAAGTAGTGGATACTAACTATTTTATACCTTATTTAGCGCATAAAAAAGGTGCATCCTCTACATGTTATTAAGATTGTATCGGCGACTTTTAAATTCATATTAAATTTAGGGGAGCTTTTTTTAGTAAGACTAGAAAAATAAACTACTAGTAGTTTTATATTTTTAACCGTTAGATCATAAAAAATTATCTATTTTACATATTTTTTTAATCTGATATAATTTTAACCTGATCATAATGTCAAAAATTAATACTATTTTTTTAATCTGATATGATTTTAGCCTGATTAAAATGTCAAAAATTAATATTATCTAAATATTTTCCAATCTATTTTATCCTAATGCATCTTTCCCCATAGAGGCCTCCCAATCTTACTAAATGTATATTGCTAAATCAAATCTAAAATTAAAGCTTATAAAAAGTCGTGGATACTAACTATTTTATACCTTATTTAGCGCATAAAAAATGTGCGTCCTCTACATGTTATTAAGATTGTATCGCCGACTTTTAAATTCATATTAAATTTAGGGGAGCTTTTTTAGTAAGACTAGAAAAATAAACTATTGGTAGTTTTATATTTTTAACTGTTAGATCATCAAAAATTATCTATTCTACATATTTTTTTAATCTGATATAATTTTAACTTGATCATAATATCAAAAATTAATATTATTTTTTTAATCTGATATGATTTTAACCTAATTAAAATGTCAAAAATTAATATTATCTAAATATTTTCCAATCTATTTTATCCTGATGCACCTTTCCCCGTAGAGGCCTCCCAATTTTACTAAATGTATATTGCTAAATCAAATCTAAAATTAAAGCTTATAAAAAGTAGTGAATACTAACTATTTTTTACCTTATTTAGCGCATAAAAAATGTGTGCTACGTCCTCTACATGTTATCAAGATTGTATCGCCACTTTTAAATTCATGTTAAATTTAGGGGAGCTTTTTTAGTAAGACTAGAAAAATAAACCACCGTTAGTTTTATATTTTTAACCTTTAGATCATCAAAAATTATTTATTCAGCATATTTTTTTAATCTGATATGATTTTAACCTGAGTAAAATGTCATAAATTAATATTATTTTTTTTAATTTTATATGATTTTAACATGATCAAAAGGTCATAAATTAATACTATCAAGAGGTCTAGCCTATTTGAAAAACTCTCAAGATAAACCTATTCTAGATCAAGATTTTGATTCCTAAATTAGCAAGTATACCCTTCGTGATTATAGACAAACTATACTCAACAATTACTCTTTTGCAACTTAACTTGAAAAAACAGTTTTTCATTTTTTTAAATATAATGTCTAATTCGTATTCAGTCATGTTAACGTTTATTCATAAATTAGTTTTACTATGTGCGATGCACATACTCAATTATAATTAAAGTTTTTATAACATAAAATACAAACAACAATAAAAACGAAAAAAATGAAGTTCTTTGTTTAGAAATTAAGGAAAAGTATATATTAAGTGAAAGTATGCTTGTTATAACAAAAATTGCATACTTTCATGAAAAAGTGTAGAGTTTGAATTCCCCACACATCATCTTTTCTTTTTCTAAAAAGTGTTACGTTAATAATAGTTTAAGTGAGAATGGTGTGTTTAATTATAAAAATAATTAGGGTAAGTGAAAGAAAAAAAAATAAAAACAAAGATAAGTGTGAAGAATATAAAATATTGGGGAAGAAAAGAAAAAGGGAAAAGAGAATATAAAATAAATAAATAAATAACCCCAAAAAAAAGAGACAGAAACGCTAAAGCTATGCGTTTTGGGCTACCAAAATGCTACAATGCCTAGCGTTTTTTTTTTTAAATTTCAAGTGTTTGAAAAGGAAAAAAAAAAATGAAACAAAAAGAGAAAAAAAAAAGTTAGAAAGAAGCAAAGAACTAAAAGCGTTTCTACTCTTTTATATAGTAGTGAAAAAAAAAATGCTAAAGCTATGGGTGCGTTTGGAATTGGTTCCAAAACGTTTTTATTTTTTGTATGAAAATGAAAACAAAAACGTTTTTATTTTCATTTTAGAATCATTTCTGAAAATGCGTTTGGTAGTTTTATTCTGAGATTGTTTTCAATTTTAAAAAAACTAAAATTGTGTTTGGTAATTTAATTTTTAAAAACATGTATATAATGTTAAAATTAATAATATATTAAATAAACTGAAAACTCATTTCCTTCCTACCTCATCAATCAACGGAGACGAGTGGGGGAGGGGGGCGCAGTCGGAGGGCGTTCTCCGACATCTTCTTCGGCTGGAGAAGAGAGATAAGACAAAAAAAAACTGAAATCCGTTTTCAGAAAACGAAAACGTGAAAATGAAAACGTATTTTTTTCGTTTTCAGTTTTTCACAAAAAGACAAAAATGTTTTTGTTTTTATTTTCTAACACAAACTTCGCCAAACGCGTTTTTCATTTCTGTTTTCAATTTTTTACTTCGAAAAACGTGAAAAATGAAAACAAAAACGGTAACAAATAGGCCCTATATGTTTTGGACTATCAAAACTTTACAGTGCCAAGCGTTTTTACTCTTTTATATTGCAGTGACTACGAAGGGTAAATTTGTTAATTTAGGAATGAGAAATAGTTGTTGACCCCCGAACCTTGAGAATGCGTTAGGTACCGTTTAGTTTGATGATTCGAGTTTTTAATTCGAGTTAAGATGTGACTTTATATGAGAATTTTTTACTGTGGTAAAAAAGTTAAATGTGACTATTTCTGAGAGTTTTTTACTGTAACAAAATTTAAATTCTAAACTCGAATCGGTAAAATGAATGAGGTCTAAATTTATCACAAATACAATCAAGATCTACAACCTTGAGAGTATGTTTAGTATGCATAAAATAATAAATAACTCATGGGTTCAAAGCAAGCATAGTCTAGAGGAAAAGAGAATCATATTATTAGGAAAAACTTTTAACTTTGTAATTAAATAATTTGTTAGAAATAAAGGCAAGTATTTACCCTTCGTAAAACAATGGATGCCAAGAAAAGTCTTACGTGTGTGCGTCGCTCTTTTTTTTTTTTTGCGTATGCATAAAAGAAGCAATAAGTTTCAAACTTTTGAGCATTTAAGAATAATAAACTTATATAAATTTTGGTTTTTGTTAATACGCACAAAGTTATTGTCCTAAAAATCAAACATTTTGAGATTGTTCTCTTACAGAACCATAGTTTATTATTTTTTTTAATGATAGTAGTATCATTTGCACAATTAATTCTAACGAAATTATTCAAAAAAAAAAAATCTAACGAAATCTTTGAACAAAAATATAATATTAACTAAATCTAACATTAGGATGTGAATTTTGTGCGACTAGAAAAACACGTGTGAATTTTTCAGACAACATACCTAAAAATATATAGTTCAGTATCAATTAATAGCAATTATCTATGTCTTTGAACAAAGTGTATTAATACATAACTAATAAGTACTTAAAAGTGTTAAAATCTCCATATGGAACCACATAAAAAAGTTAATGTTAAATTTGTTATTGTAAAATTTTCATAAACGGTTTTAAGCTATGGGCGTTGGCCGAAACCAACCCATTTGTTATTCGTATTCTTCAACGTGAAATTGATACATAAATTTAATAGATAATTTAAACCCATTTATTTGTGTCATTTTTTAGTTTTAATTGTGTTGAAAATTGTAACCATAAATACATGACCCTTGATAGATTTCTATATTTCAGTAAAATACATGATATATAATTACCTTTATTAGTACTTTAATTATTTGAATGAATTTTCATTTTTAGAAATCTCTTCATTTTAAGAGATTATAGTCTAAAATAACTTATCTAATTTTGTGATTGTACTTTGTATTTATCTGCTCATTTCTTATTAATGAATACAAAATACAATCACATAATCGGGGTAAGTTACTCACACCTATCATATCTCTTAATATCAATAAATTTCTAAACTTGAAAATCAATACAAAAATAAATTCAACCGCTAATAAAGGTAACTATTAATAAAATAATCACTTTTCTTAATTCTCCTCATTAGTAATAACACTCTCTTCTCATCACTATCTTTTTTTTTTAAATTCTCCCTAATTTTTAATGCATTAAACATAAAAATAAATTCATAAACAAGTAATAAATAAATAACTATACACAATATATCTTATCTTAGCAGCAAAAATAAAAGGACGTACACAATATCAGAACCACGACAATGTCATTTTTTTTTTTATCTATTTTTCGCTTAATTTTCATTTTTCAGTCATCTCCGATCCAAAGTCCAAGTGTCCAACAACACGAGAGATGTCGGGAATAAAAAGCGAAGCAATGCAGTCTCTGCCACCCTACTAACGTGCGCCGTTAAGCGCACTGCGCACCCGTGCCCTTTCCGTGAGAGTGCGCACTACGCATCCCTGGGGATTTATCAAGAGACAAAAAAAAAGAAAGAAAAATGAACAGTAATAGAAGTAGTAAGTAAGTAGAAACAGTTAATAGTGAGAGTGAAGCGCTCAATATCAAGCTCACTAACAGCAAAGCTCTCTACTATTATATATATATTGGTTTGGTTTAGTTTAGTTAATTATTGGATTAAACTATTTTCAGACACACTTTCTCTCTCTATAACCAGAGACGTACAAACAACTAGATTTAAATCACAATCTAGAGAGAGAAACAACGAACAACTGAGAAAGAAAGCTCTCCCTTTCCTCTCTCTTCTCTTTCTCTCTCTCTATCTAAGCTCATTCAGTTTACACTGTTTCTCTCTCTCTCTCTAGCCGTGTGATTGGATTTTGGAACCCTAGCATTTCGGATCCCGAGGCGCATTTGGATGTGAGAGAGTGTGAATCGCTCAGATCGGCGATGGCGGAGTATTCCGGGGAGGTAGGAGGAGGAGGAGCGGCGGAGACGAGCGGCAATGGCGCGTCGCCTGCGCCACTGTCGGTGTCCGGTTCGTTCAAGGAAGGGAAGAGCTCGTCGCGGAGGCGGGGCTCCGTTAGGCCGAGCCTCGACGCCGACGAGTTCCTTAACCTATTGCACGGCTCGGATCCGGTCAAGGTCGAGCTCAATCGGCTGGAGAATGAAGTCAGAGGTGCGAATGCGGTTCCGATCCGGTCGTTTTGCGTGGAGATTTGGAGCAGGATTTGCTTGATTTCATAGTGTGGTTTTATTTTATTTTTTAATTTTTCTGGTCTTGATTTTCAGATAAGGATCGAGAGTTGGGAGAAGCTCAGGCGGAGATCAAGGCTCTCAGGTTATCCGAAAGGCTCAGGGAAAAGGCCGTTGAAGAGGTAATGTTTTTGCTACTTTTTTTTCCCTCTCTTTCCTCGTAAATTTATTGTATTCTCATTTCGCTAGTTCTTTCTGTTTATTGACATTTTAATTTTCTGAGTTAATTCCTACATCATTCAGCTCGCGTGTCTGCTTACTATTAAATTTCAGTATTTAGTTTCCTTTTTTTTTTTTTTGAAGAGATAAGAATTTGTTGGTTAGATTCATGCTCATTTCATTTGCTTGTATCATATCTGCCTCTACTGATTTGATATTCCAATGTTGGAGGCGGAAAGAAAGAAAACTATTCGATTATAATTTTTATTTGAAGCAGCAAAGGTAATTGTCTGTTGAGAAGTTCGAAACTTTCTATGGTAACAACTAATTAGGTAAGTTATTAAAATTACTCGGGGATTGTCTCAATTATCAAACTTCTTCCTTGGAGATGCTGAAACACCATTCACATACAATGTAATGCTTGTATGCTTTGGGGAAAATTTTGGCATCGTTTGGAGATTCTGTATAGGCCTTGTGGTCGCACATTTCTCATATATTCGCCACTTGCTTCTCATTCTTTTTGGTTTTGGGTTTTGATATGTCCATTGTTTTGCATTTTTCTTGAAGAAAATCTTTGGATGTTGCATTTCTTAATTACCTTTAAAATGATTGTTGGATCAGCTATTCAGTTTTTTCATTGTCTTAAATGGCCGCTTTCTAAAGTTTGATTTTTGCCATTGCCGTATATTATATGAGCCTTTTCTCTCTCTTGTTTTTGTGTACCATATATTATTCTATATTGATTTCTCTCGTTAAGAGGGTTTGCTAATTTTCCATTTTGTCTTTTGATTAATGTAGCTTACTGAAGAACTGTCTAAGGTGGAGGAGAAGCTGAAGTTAACAGAATCGCTTCTAGAAAGCAAAGTATTATTGGAAGCCTTTCAACCGTTTTTTATAATCTTGTCCTTTTTTTGTTAATTTACTCTTGGATATGTTTACTCATCAAAGTAATAAAACACGTTTTGCAGAATCTTGAAATAAAGAAAATCAATGATGAGAAGAAGGCTTCTATGGCAGCTCAGTTTGCCGCTGAAGCTACTCTTCGAAGGGTTCATGCTGCTCAGAAGGATGATGATATGCCTCCAATAGAAGCCATTCTTGCACCTCTGGAGGCTGAGCTCAAGCTTGCTCGGCAAGAGGTATTACATGGGTCCTTTAATAGATAATACAAAAAGCAATTCCATGTTCAAGAAGGAAAAAGAGAATGAAGCAAGTATTTTGCCGAATTATATTGTTTTTTGTTCCTTGCAGATTGCTAAGCTTCAAGATGATAATAAAGCCCTTGATCGACTCACCAAATCAAAAGAAGCAGCCTTACTTGAAGCTGAGAGGACCGTTCAGGTTGCCTTGGCCAAGGCATCTATGGTGGATGATCTCCAGAATAAAAACCAAGAGTTGATGAAACAAATAGAAATTTGTCAGGTGAGCCAAAACAAGCATGATAATCCTCTGGCATGCACCTAGTTTTCATACTTTTCCTGTTCACTGTGTACAAGTAGAATGGATTTTAAATTTTGCTGCTTCTATGTTTCAGGAAGAAAATAAAATTTTAGACAAAATGCATAGACAAAAAGTTGCGGAAGTTGAAAAGCTTACTCAGACTGTAAGAGAATTGGAAGAAGCTGTTCTTGCTGGTGGTGCAGCAGCAAATGCTGTGAGAGATTATCAGCGGAAAGTACAGGAGATGAATGTAATACTCTTAATTTTTCTATGTGCAGTGTTGATAGTTGTTCCTTCCATATTTTATCAATAGTTTTTCATAGTAGCTTCAATTGGTAAGGTTCGTGTTCATTTCCACAGGAGGAAAGGAAAACTCTTGACAGAGAGCTTGCTCGTGCAAAGGTAACAGCAAATAGAGTAGCTGTAGTGGTAGCAAATGAATGGAAGGATGCAAATGACAAAGTGATGCCTGTAAAACAATGGCTTGAAGAACGTAGATTTTTGCAAGTAAGTGTGGTTTCTATATTTTTCTTTTCCTTTCAATGACAGTTCCGAATGACCTTTTTGACACCATGTGATGGCTTGGCGCGGTCATTTGTGTAACTATCAAACTTTGTTCTTTCAGGGAGAAATGCAGCAACTTCGGGACAAGCTTGCTATAGCTGAACGAGCTGCCAAGTCTGAAGCTCAGTTGAAAGTAATGATGCGGTTTATCAATTTCTCTTTGTGATATGTGTTTTGATGATATGTGGACTATAAAGTTCTCTCTTTTTCTCAGGATAAGTTTCATTTGCGACTCAAAGTGCTTGAGGAGAGTTTGCGAGGGACTTCTAACAGTAGCAAAGGCAGTACAGTAGAGGGAAGAAGTATGAGTAATGGGCCTTCTCGTCGTCAGTCCCTTGGTGGAGCTGATAATATTTCAAAATTGACTTCAAATGGCTTTTTATCCAAGAGAACACCGCCTTTGAGATCCGTATCATCTAGCACTAGTTCAGTGCTGAAGCACGCTAAAGGCACATCAAAATCATTTGATGGTGGTACAAGATCATTGGACCGGGGTAAGGTACTTCTAAATGGTTCAGGCAACTTCTCCTTCAACCAGTCGATTGATGTTACAAAGGACACTGAGGCACCTAATAACTGGAAAGGAACTTCAGATGATAAGCCTACAGAATTCCCAGCAGTAGATACCGAGGATAGTGTCCCGGGCGTTTTATATGACTTGCTGCAGAAAGAGGTCATAGCTTTGAGGAAAGCTGGTCATGAAAAAGATCAAAGCCTGAAGGATAAGGATGATGCTATTGAGGTTCACATCTTTCTTTTAATGGTCTCGTGATATAGGGTTTTACTTAAGATTAAATTTTTAATTATTTTTGTTGTTGTTCAGATGTTAGCCAAGAAGGTAGATACACTGACTAAAGCAATGGAAGTCGAGGCGAAGAAAATGAGAAGGGAAGTTGCTGCCATGGAGAAGGAGGTAGCTGCCATGCGTGTTGAGAAAGAACACGAGAATAGAGCAAAGAGATTTGGTAGTGCTACTAAAGGTTCTGTCAACAGTACTCTGCTTGCTGGAAGGTACATAAGATTTGTTTTATGCTAGTTATAAGATTTGTTTTATGCTTTCCTATGATAAACATTTATCCTTTAGTGATGATATGTGACGTTTTAAATATATAAAGTGACTTCTCATACTAACTTCCCACTAATTTGTCTGTTTGCCGCAAGAATCTTCAACTGTCATTCCATTTAGTTTTCTGTTGGTGCTGCGCATAATGTGTCATCATCTTTCAGGATATGATTTAAACCCTTTCTAGAACTATCTTTAAAATGTCATTTCATGCTAAATATTTTTCATTTTTTTTGACGGCTTAAGTATTTTCTTTCCAATCTATTGTTATTGTCATTTTTTAGTCTTTGCTTGCTGCAGCAGCAAACATTATCTTTCTAGAACGAGTTTTTACGTCATGCCATTCCAAGTATTTTGTACTTTTGTACTTGTATCTGATTCTGTCATCTTTACATCATCCCTTTTGTCTCTTCATTTAATTGTACGACCTTTTTGAGAGTAAGGGTATAGTTTGTCTTTTTCCACTGAAATGTTTCTCTGCTAAGTTGATGCTTGATACTTGTTTCGGGCAACACTCAGAAGTTGACATTCTTACTAATACTTGTGCAGAAGTATGGGAAGAGGTGGATTAACACGTAGCACCCAATGACAAGGAGTCCGACAGGCAGCCGCGATAAGGAGTAAACCCGAATAGGCCTCGTTTTGCATTCGATTTCCATTTCTTTACCTCTCCTTTTTTGTTTCTTCTTATTATTGATTATAAGATTGTAGCTAGCATGCCGATGATCCTGTATTCAACTTAGACCTGAAAAGAAAAATCCTAAAAAGAGAGCCGCATCAAGCAAGAAAGTCGGTGTGCTTCTGACTTAGAATGTTATTTTCCCCCCTGCTGCTTAGGGAGAGAAGCAGAAAAAAGGAAAAAGAGGAAGGTGATTGACTTTGGGCTAACCTTATGTCAGGTTTCTTGAGTGAACAATATGGTTGTGTGATTGTATAGGTAGCTTATTGGCTTTTTTTCACATGTTCTCCCTTCTTTTTTTCTTTGGCAGTTTATATTTGTAATTGCAGTTAGTGTGATTTGTCCGTGGATCAGGGTTTGTTAATATTCTTGTAATCAGATCGGGATAAGATCGTTTATGGTTGTGTTAACTCATTTAGCCTTATCTTGTTTATAAGTCCGTACCAGCATAATACCCACAATATTTTTTTGTCCGTTTGGTAAGTGATTCCACGCCAGAGACTGTTTAACCAAACGCAAAATTCGCACCATTTGTTTGTACGGTAGCAAAATTAGTAAAGCCAGAGACTGTTTAACCAAACGCAAAATTCGCACCATTTGTTTGTACAGTAGCAAAATTAGTAACGCCAGACTGTTTAACCATACGCAAAATTCGCACCATTTGTTTGTACAGTAGCAAAATTAGTATGCCTGCCGCCACCATTATCAGAACAGATATCCTTTTTCAATGGTTCACTGACTCCTCAACTGGTGCTTTTGTAGATTTTTCAAGGCTACAATGGTTGTCCTATAGTGTCTAAAATAAGATTCTGTTAATTTTATCAATTTGAGTTTAAAATTTGAGTTTTATTACAGTAAAAAACTCTTAAAAATAATTATATTTAATTTTTATAAAGTCACGTCTCAACTCGAATTAAAATTTTAAATCAACGAACTAAACGGGTCTTAAATTATCACTTATCTTTCTCTCCCGTTAAACACCATGAGAGTGAGAGCGAGAGAAACACCATGAGAGTTAGTCAGAAATTCGTATTTGGCCTTCAGACATAGTTACTGTTCTATTGTTTTATGGTTGTTTTGCCTGGTGAGTCTCAGTACCCTTTGAGAGTTGTATCTCTGTTCCTCCTAAAAGTCCTGGTTAGCTTTTCTGTCTTGATCCGGCTGTTTCATTGCATTTAGTGTTTGTTTCATCCGTGGATTAGTTGGTGTTAGTAGTGAAGTATGGAAGCCACCGAGGAGGAGCAGCTTGAGGAGCTTATCCGTAAAGCACAAGCTCTGATGACGTTATATATATGGTCCCAGATCCTAAATTAGTGTCAATCAGAGTAGACACGAAGGCGGTTGGGAAAGTGCTCTCCCGGCAGAAACAAAGCAAACTGGTGGTGAGAAATGGACTGGTGAAGGCACGGAGCGAAATACCAGTGTGGTTTATGCAGGAAGGAGGACCCAACATTTTTGTCCTTAATAATTTTATATTTTAATATTTTTTTTTATGTGTAGGTTAGCCAAAAAATAATTATATGAGTAAATTAATTAAAAATTTAACACATAAATATTTAAATTTAAAATATATTAAATACTTAATACATAATAATTTAAATAAAAATAAAAAATATAATTATAAAAATTTAAAATCAAAATTTCTTATTTTAATATTATTATGTTAATTTATCATCTATCTTAAAAATTTAAACTATTAAAAAGTAAGTTAACAATAATTTTATTCTTTTTAACACCTTTAAAACAAAAGAAGACAAACAGAGGGTGATGACCAGAAGACCATGGACGGTAAACGGTGGCCATCACCTGGTCTTACAAGATTGGGAACCCGGGCTTCTCGCCTCACAGATGCGTTTCAACAAAACTCTATTCTGGTTCCAAGTTCATGGACGGATTTTTTCACGGAAGAGAACGCGAGACTAGCCGGTGCTAGGGCGGGTGAGGTTCTCAACACATTGATTCCAAAACCGGAATCAAAATCATGGGGGCGATTTTTCCGGGTGCAGGTCTTGGTGAATTTAGAAAGACGTATGATTGCTGGATTCTTTAGATGAGAATCTTTCAGACATGAGCGATTGTTTGGGATTTGCTTCAAGTGCGGCATGTTGGGCCATGAAGAAAATGACTGTAAGCTTAAGTCGGAGGCCACGTTAGACGATGCGCATGGAAATCTTACAAAACTCTACGGTAGATGGATGAAAGCAGATAGCTATACATGGCTATGGTGGCCGGCGGGAAGTCAGCCCTGCTTACAGCTGGCCCACCCGCTGTCTTTGGAGGAAATTGCCCGATATGTGGCGGAAGGCACGAGCGGCGGACAGGAAAGAGGGGCGGAGCAGACAAGTTTCCACCAGGGCCGAAGTTCCTTAAAAGCCCTAGGCCCACCAAAAGGCTCAAATCCGGATATGAGAGAGAGAGTTGAGGATGGGTTCATTCAACCAAGGTTTTTCTGAGACTGGTTCTTTTTCTTTGCTACATTTTTTTTCCTTGTCAATTGTATAATTTCTTCGTATTTTGTTAACATTGGGACATTGTTTACTATTTTTCTATGATAATTTCCTGCTAATGAAGGGAATATTTGTTTTTTTATTCATTTTTAATTTTAAATTATGATTTATAATTTTTTATAGTGTTATTTTCTTATAAAAAATACATAAAAAATAATTTTAAATTTATAAATTAAACGTCCGAAACGAGTGATCCCTCCACTTTTTATGACATTATCAGAGTAGTTACATATAATGCCATACTTATTACCATCTAATGGCGTGCAATATTGCCACGTAGGATCAGTTCTACCTTCACTTTTTATTATATATTTGCTACATAAAATTAAATAAATTAGTAACTTAATGCATACTAACTAACATTCATCGTGACTAATATGAAATCTATGAACTTTATAAGTATCAAACATACAAAAACTGTATTACAAATAGTACAACAAAATAAAATTACCTCAATTGTTGTCTTGCTAACCATTGGTCACGCTGAGAACTGGAGTAGCTATGCTTTAGTAAATATGTAAGATAATAAGAGTTCAAACTCAAGAAAAAAAAAAAGGGAACTAAATAAAGTTTTGAGTTTCTGCAGTAGCCAATGGTATCTGAAGCTCAATTTTCGTCTTATATGGAGAATGTAATTTGTTTATTATTGTTATTTTTGAAGAGAAACTACAATAATTGACACTAATAAATAAATAGTAAAAGTATATATTGGTACATTGTCTTAAAAATTAAAGCCTTGCAGAATAAAATGTGAAAAATCTCATGAATATGTTCTCTAAAGAACAACAGTAATTCATAATACTATAAAATCGTAAAAATGTTCTACATATATACAACATAAAGTAATACCAGCAAAATGAAACGTGAATACTTTATGGACATATTCTTTGAAAAAAAGAGAGCTAAAGACTAAAGAAGCACATTTGGTTGTTGCCGGTGGTCAGTACGACTAAAATATTAATTTTTGAATATGAATTGTTCATTTAAAAAGTAAAAATTATTTAAAAACTAATTAAGTCTTAGTAATTTGTTATTGCTTTTAATTTGAATCACGTTCTCTCATTTTATTGAAAAAAATAGGAAAAGAAAATGTGCTAAAAAATTAATTTTTGTGTAAACAAATATTTTCTTGGTAATTTTTAAAAAATATCCTGAATATTACATATATTAATGGATATTGCGAATGTTCTTAAACATTGCGGACATTTTACAAACCTATTGGGAGAATATCTTTCTCTCTATCCACGTCGAGACTTCAAAATACGGATAATTTCGTGAAAATGTCAATAATGTCATGAAAATGTCGATAATGTCGTGGACATTTTCATCCTTAGATAGAAAGCATTTTTCAACTTATATTATGATGCGTATACGCCCATAATAACTGAATAAGCCCTCGTCATTAGAGCCAATTACGGTAGAATCAAACTCATTTTTACATGAACTATCGATAGTGCCAAATAAGGGGGGCTAGGAGAAAATCCCTTCTTAAATATAGCCTAAATATTATCTAAGTCGTATGCCCCTAAATTTTTAAGTCGAGAGCCTCAAACCTTAGCTTTGTGCCTCCCTCTTTCAAAGTCATGCGCTTTCAAACCTCTTAGGGTTTGTTCTTTTGAGTGAAAAACTCAAAAAAATACAACTCGAGTTACAACTTTATTCGAGTTCATGTTCTTTTAAGTTTAAATTTGAGTTTAAACTCGAGTTCAAACTCGAGTTTAGGACTAAAACTCAAGTTCAAGTTTCCCCTTCAACTCGAGTTCAGAAACTCGAACTCAAATTAATGAACAGTATTTTTTCTATTCTTAAAAATGCTATAACTTTTTCGTTTTAATTCTGATTGAGATGATTTTTTTTCTATACATTGATAACGGAAAAACGAATAAAACCCGACCCATATACCCTATTAAAATTTTTCATCAGCATTGAGTTTTTATTAAAATATTATCTAAATACAAATTCAAGTTTTAACTCACTCAAACACAAACTCAAAAAGATTCTTATCTCAAACCATAACTCAAATGTACACAACCAAAAATTATCTAAGTCGTATGCCCCTAAATTTTTAAGTCGAGAGCCTCAAACCTTAGCTTTGTGCCTCCCTCTTTCAAAGTTATGCGCTTTCAAACCTCTCAGTTGTGCGCCTCCAGCAGTTCTCATGTACCCTTCTTCGTGCCTTCGCTTTTGACCTCTACGCCTTTGTGTTTGATAAGAGGAAAAAAAAATGAAAGGATAGGCTGGGAGGATGAATGAAAAAAAAAAAACTATTATTCGGTAGAAAGGAAAAGAGGAAAGAATTTGTCCATTTTTTTCGCTAATTCGAGTTTTGTTACAGTAAAAAACTCTCAGAAATAGTCACATTTAATTTTTTTACTATAATAAAAAACTCTTACACAACATCATATATCAATTTGAATTAAAAACTCAAATTAGCGAACTGAACAACCTACTCTTATATACACATAAAGAGAAACCTCTCCTAACCCGCCATTTTCTTCTCATTAGGGGTGTAAATCGGCCGGGTAGGGTAGGGTTGAGCCGAAAAATTGAGCCTACCCGATTAGTGCGGGTTGAAAAAATTTTAGGCCGCGACACTCTCTTAAGTCTACAAACCCGCAACCTTTCGGGTGACCTCGGGTAGGGTCGGGTTACTCGGGTTGGTGAGAACCAATTTTAATCTATGACTTCATCAATTTTAATCTAAGAGGCTCTTATATGTAAATAAATGATAAAATACTATTGTAGTAAATGAGCAATAAATGATATATGCAAATACTATTGTAGTAAATAATTACACAACAAAATTACGGCATAATAAAATATAAAGACTAATAACTCATATCACAATATGCATAAAGCAAGAGCGATCTCAAGGACCACATGATCACTTTTTAGTCAATTAATTTGTACTTGTTACATAAGAAATCATTATCAAACAGAACATGTTTTTCCTTCAATAGGGGGTCTAAATGCAAGGTGAACAATTAAAACACTCACTTTGAAATCAAACACTTCCAATATAAATAAAGAATGTCCTAATTCAACAACTATGGCATACAAGCATTTTTTACACAAATCGTGAATCCAAAACATAAATAAGTTAACAGTTTAAAAGCATAAAGTCCATAAACTTATGAAAGTAAGAATTTGAAGTGTTGAACATTGTTTTACCTACTTTGAACATGTTCGGCCGGGTAGGGTTACCTCGGGTTCATGTAACCCCACACCGCGCCCCTACCCGCACAGTGCGGGTTAGGTATAATTCAAACCGAAAATTAAATAAAAAATTAGAAACCCGTGATTTTCGGGTAGGGTCGGCTCGGCTCGGCCGGGTTCGTCGGATTCGGGGTGATTTCTTACAGCCCTACTTCTCATAACTCTCATTCTCCAAACACAGCCTGGGGATAGAAAACCAAGAGAGAGAAAACACTTTTGAAACTAAAAAGCGCGCCAAGAAAAGTTGCTCTCATGGCAATCGACTGTCTCGTCCTCGGTAACCCTCTAGCTTTTTTTTTTCACTCTTCAATCTCTCTCTCATCGCCTTTTCTTCTCCGATCTTGAAATCGACAAACACTCACAAAACTCCCGCTTTTCAGGCGCAGGGCAGGAGGTGGGAAAGAGCTGCGTGGTGGTGTCCATCAATGGGAAGCGAATCATGTTCGACTGCGGGATGCACATGGGCTTTCTCGACCATCGCCGATACCCCGATTTCTCTCTCATCCCCATGCCCGACAAAGGCTCGAACTTCGACGACGCCCTTGATTGCATCATCATCACCCATTTGTGAATCTCGCGATTCTTGTCTTTTTGTCTGATTTTGATGGGCTTTTCGATTCTGATGAGGTTTTTTTTTTTTGTGTGTGTATTTTTATGGTGTTTTGGGGGTGTTCTGTAGTCACTTGGATCATGTTGGTGCTCTTCCTTACTTCACTGAAGTTTGTGGATACCGTGGACCCATTTACATGACGGTAAGTGTTTGATGAAATGTTTGAGTCATGTATTTCTTTTTTTTTTTTTTTTAGATTTACTATTTTATACCCACCCTTCATTTTGAGTTTATTAAAGAAGAATGCCATGTATTTTTTTTTTTATTTTTTATTTTTGAACACGAATGCCATGTATTTTGGTGTTCTCAAATTTGTGTTTTCGGATTTTAAATTTATGTCAAATTGATACTTTTTCAAGGTCGAAAATTGATTTTTATCGGTGAATTGATGAATTTTCCCTTTGTCGCTTAGGTATGAACTTGTGAGAAGAATTATATGTTTGTTTAAAAAAATAAAAAGAAAAACAGAGAAGAAAAATCTTTAAAGTTCTATTTTCAAGCTAAGCTGTAAAGAGAAAATTTGCAAAATTAGTATTTAATTATATATTTATCCATAAACTAAAAGTTTTGACATGAATTGAAGTTAGGAGGCACAATCTTGTGAACATAAAAAACATAAGGGATATTTACGTTTTTATAACTCGTGTTTTGGGTTTATTTAAAAACTATATCCTTAATTTTTTATCTCATCAAATATATACATTCAATATCAAAATTTATACTTTTTCACAGTCAATCCTCAATTTTAACCTTAAGAATACCTAAAATACCCTTTTGCTCAAGAATAAAAAACCTAAAATTCCTTTAAATGAAAACATAGAAAAAGGAAAAAACCTAAAAAAAAAAAAATTTAAACTCACAATTTTGACCTCTAAAATATGTAAAATACCATTCAAATGGTTTTTTTTGTGTGTTATTAATTTTTAATTATCATAATATTAGAAAGTTTTAGTGTTTTTTTCCTTTTTCTTAAGGATAGTATACTCATTTTAAAGATCAAAATCAATTATTGACCAAGATAAGGTATATATTTGTATATTAAATCTAATCTGAAGGTATATATTTTGTGAGATTGAAAACTGAAGGTATAGATTTTAAATAAACCTAAAACACAAGGTATACAAATATAAATATCCCCAAACATAAAAGTATACATATTTTTGAAACTCAAAATGTAAGGTATGCAATAGTAAACAAACCTTTTTCTTCTATTTATTTATTTATTTGTGTTATTGTGAGCCGAACTTAAAGATGAACTTTGGTAGTTATTTTTATTGGGTAGTTGGACCAGTTCGTTATATGCTCTTTATGGTTTAGTTCGTTGCTCAATGTTTTGGGGTAAAATTAGTAATTTACGTTATTACTGAAATTAATTTCAAAAAAAGGTGAAAACTAAAAGCTGTCTATAAAAGGGCAACCAGAAGAAGGTTAAAAAGGTGTTGGTTGCTGAAGAAAATCATATATTTTGAAACCTTATTGACTGGATCACAGAAAATCAGGTTTTAAACAACGCTTCAACAGTGGACAGCTTCAAGAATAAGTGTCAAATGGTGTTTGACACCTGACCATCTTCAGGAACAATTGTGAAATGGTGTTAGACACCTGATCAGTCTCAATAACAGCTGTCAAAAGGCATACAAAACTTGATTAGTTTCAAGAAAACCACTATAAAAATCAAGGCGCTAGTTTTGGAGGTTCCTAGGGGCAAGAAATCTATATTTGGGAAAACAAGACAACTAGCCAGGGAGAAAAATCAACAAACTTTCATTCCCTCCTCTCCCTCTTAGTTCTTTCTTCTCCTTTCCCTCTTCCTTCTTTGTTCAAATTTCAGCCAAGGATCTCAATCTTCTAAGGCCTAAATCCATACGCCCCTTATTTCTCTTATTGTCCTAAACAATCAAAAGAGTCCCTACAGAGATCAAACAAGATCAAGAACCTAGTCTAAGAGCTATGTTATGTTTGTGTTGTTATATGTGTACTTAAAATATAAGTATTTATAATAAATTTATTCATAATCTAATTCCTGCTCATTTCATTTTTGCTCGTCTGTGTACTTTATTTAAGTGTTTTTACGTTTTATCTAATTTATTTTATGTCATTTACTTTATGTTGTTTTTCAGTTCCGTGAACCGGTCCATGCTTTATTTTCATCTATTTTAGTTGATTAGTCTAGTTATCTGGTCCTATTATTTAATTTTCTAATTAATCTAGTTACCTAATCCTTTTATTTTACTTTCAAGTTGATCTAGTTACCTGTTGTCTAAATTTCTGTCTAATTCCAGTTAGCTGAACCTGTTTTTTTCAATTCTAATCCTTTATTTTTATACACTTTTACTTTTATTAGTTTAATACCCTTAATCTTTTATGCTTATCATTTTTATTACTGTCAAAAAGATTAGTTCTAATTTTACTACAAACACTCTATTATGTTACTTTGTGGATTTGCTGGGATATGTGTTCTTTACTGAAACTTTAAAATTCTTCTTTTTGCCAATGTGGCATGCCCTTGAGAGTGGTAGATAAAACATACTAAGTTTTAAGTATATGGTGCTGAGATGCTCCTTAATCCTTTTTTTTTAATTGTATTTTATTTTTAATAAAATGCTTGAAATTTTCTTTCTTTACTCATTGGCTTTTTGTGAGAATGATTTATGGTGCAGTATCCAACCAAGGCATTGGCTCCACTTATGTTGGAGGATTATAGGAAAGTATTGGTTGAACGAAGGGGTGAGGAGGAACAATTTACTTCTGATCACATAATGCAATGCATGAAAAAAGGTATATGAAGTTGATGCAACTCTTCTCCATCGTATTCAATGCAATGGGTTGGGATTGGATAGTCAATTTTCTTTTTTAGCCTGTATAAAGCGAGTCACCAATTTGGCTGATGGAGAGCCACTTCCTAGTTTGGTTTTGTCAAGAACCGCCTACCAGCTATGTTTAAAGGTCAAAAACTCTAGGAATTATTAGCAAAGTTAAACTAGGGGTTTGCCCTTGTCAGGACCCGCCCTCTGCTTATTTTTGTCAGCAAATATTTTTCTATTCCCTTGTTTTTGATGCTTTAATTGGGTTCCTATTGCAGTTATAGCAGTTGATCTAAAGCAGACTATTCAGGTTGATAAAGATCTTCAAATCCGTGCATATTATGCAGGACATGTAAGTCTTGTAAACCATGTTATTCACAAAGTGACACAAATGAGTATTGGCTCTTTCTCATTGCCATTTTCACTCCTATTTGAAATTTGTAGTTTTTTATGCTAAGGACTTGCTGAATTTCTCGGGACATTCAATTTGATATTGTCGCATGCAAGAAATCTTGCCTGTTCACTTAAACTGGTGAACTAATAACTTATAAAGCATGCCTGATAGCCTAAAAGTTGGTGCCACTGCATATTTGACAATTATCCTATGTAATATAAATTAGACATATAGATGAAGGAACATTGTTTTCATCTCCTCCTTCACGGATAACACTTTGTCCATTGTCCTACAATTGCCATGTCAGAAATTCGTCCCTTAGCCATTATCCATTATGTAGTAAGCCAAATATGCATTTTGTATCAGTGATTTGAGAACCCATTTCTCTCAATCAGCATTGCCCATCCCCACTTGGAAATGACTATTATTTCATAATTGAAGTTCTTTGGGTCCTAAATGTTTGTTATGTTCCAAAGGTTCTTGGAGCTGCATTGTTTTATGCAAAGGCGGGAGATAGTGCTATATTGTACACAGGAGACTACAATATGACACCAGATAGACATCTTGGAGCAGCTCAAGTTGATCGACTAGATTTGGACCTCGTTATAACAGAGTACGGAATGTGAATCTGTGTTTTCTAAAGATCTTTATTGTTGTTTGCTCATCTAGCTTATCTGTGAATGTATGGACTGATATGTTCAACCTGTATCTTGGATTTACGCTAGTGAATATCTTCTTTTTATCTCAGGCTTTCTTCTACTAATAGTAATCCTTTTGCAGGTCAACGTATGCAACAACTATACGTGAGTCAAAGTACGTTCGGGAAAGAGAATTTCTTAAAGCTGTATGTGAATAATGAGAACCTGTCTTTGTCGTTCCTGCTTATAGATTCAATATTTATTTTTTCTTTTGCCTAGATGTCAGAGTTTTTTATCCATCTTGACTTGATCTCTGAGTATTTTTGGAATGAATTTTTGAACTAAATCTAAATAGGTTCACAAATGTGTCTCTGGTGGAGGAAAAGTGCTTATACCTACATTTGCTCTAGGAAGAGCTCAGGTAATGTCATTGAGATAGCCTTCAAATATCACTTAGTTTTGTGATCCTGAGTTTTTCATTATATTATTATTAACATCATATGTAGATTCTATGATTTTTTTTTTCCTATGATAAATCCTATGACTTTGGTTTTGAAATTTTGCCTACGACAAGCTTTTATCCTTTTCTCCTACTACGTTTTCAATGGCAGAAAAGGTTTTCTTAAGTCCTGTGATCAATTGCTCAATGTTGTTCGTTAACAAAAACCTTTATGCAGTTTGAAGCCTCCAAGTTCATTAATATGACTTTCATGTGTAATGTTTTCGTCAAAATTCTTGTTTGTATTTACTTTTTCTACATAGTTGCAGCTCGTATGTTTTCCTCCATATTTCCCATTTAACAGGAATATTCGTCTCTCTTAGATTTCTAACCAGCAATAGAAAAATGAGGCACATATAGTTTGGGTAGAAGCGTTGAAACATGAAATACACCATGAAAGTGGACTTTTGGAGTCGCTAACGGCATATTCTTTCTTTAAGTTTTAGCATACTAGATATTTGTGTCACGTGGTGTCAATACAACCTAAATACTCTGGACTTACTCTACAATAAAATGATGGCTCAACTCAAACCAACTTCTGTCCGACTTCAGTTTTTTACTATTTCCTAATCTATCTATTATCTGTTACACATTCCTCACTGTCTTGCTAAATTAATACGGTCATTGCTTGGTTATTGATAACTTTTACGCTTCTTTTTGCTGCATCAGAAGGTTTCTTTTTTATGCAATCAGTCACAGTATGGTGATTGGAATCCCTTGTAGGCTTATCTTTGTTATGTGTTAACCATTATTTTGATCTGAATGTATTAACCGTTACTGAAGAATCTTTGTTCCGTTTTGACAATATCTTCCGTCATCACCTAGGAACTTTGCATCCTATTGGAAGATTACTGGGAACGGATGAATCTGAAGGTTCCTATTTACTTGTCTGCAGGTTTGCTCTTGCTCTCTCTCTCTCTTTTTATTTTTATTATTATTTTTTTTTCCAAAACAAAAAATTCCTTTATTGGTTCATGTGCTATATGATTTGTGGACAACTTTTTAGCTAAATGTACTAAAACAATTGGCCGTTCAAAGTATATAACAATCTGATAAGCCCTTACTCAGGCAAGTGTACATTAGGAGGAATAAAGGCTTAGGAAGGGGCGGGGTCTGGTCGGGATGAAGTTGTTTTCAGCTTACAATGGGAACTTGGTAGTATTAGTGGTTTACTTACTTAGAAAGCAGCTGGTGAGAGGGGAATGTGTGAGGAATGTATAAAAGGGGAGGGGTGAGGAATAGAAAAGGGGATCGGGAATAATCAGGGAATTGTACAAATCTTGGAAACGTTCCAAGAAAGGGGAGGTAGCAGACCCTCGAAGATCTGTGGGCTGGTGTACATGTCCTGTTGCTAATAAAATTCTTCAATTGATTCTTTCTTTTCTTCTCTCGATTCTTTCCATTTGTCCCTATCTAGATTTTGTCTCCAAGTTCGGTTAAGCTCTTATCACAATCCTGTTTTGATTACTACAGTTCCCTCCATATCCAAAAAAATTTACCAGTAAAAGAATCCTCTTGGAAAGTTTGATTATCACAGATTAGTAATGTGAGATTCAGATACCAAAACCTTACATTGAAATTCACCTTTACCCTCGCCTGTGATACG
>NW_010357392.1:174046-180429 GCF_000414095.1 Morus notabilis
GCCGTTGGGAAGAAAACGAGGCTGGGGACTCCATGGATTTCCTGGGTAACTATGAGGAGCCGTGGGGAGGCGAGGAATTTTCACCGGTTCGGCGGAAACAGTTGGATTGCCCGCTATTCAGTGGGATAGATCCGGATGGCTGGTTGTTTAGGATGAACCAATATTTTTCCATCAACATGTTTTCTGAGAAAGAGAAGTTAATTACGGCGGGAATTGCCTTGGAAGCAGATGCATTATCGTGGTTCCAATGGCAGAATCAACGGCGACCTTTCATCACTTGGATCGACTTCAAGGTGGCTCTCTTACAACGCTTCCGTTTGTCATAGGAAGGGAACTTGTGTGAGCATTTTTTGGCGCTTAAGCAAACTGAAACGATGGCCGAGTATCGACGGAATTTTGAGGTATCTGCTGCCCCTTTACAAGAGGTACTGGAGGAAATCCTTTAAGGCATTTTTGTGAATGGATTGAGGGCTGACATCCGGGCTGAATTGCGTTTACTTAAGCCAGAGGGGCTCTTCGAAATCATGGACATGGCGCAGAGGATTGAAGAGAGAAATCTGTTGCTGCGAAGGGAGATGGGAGGGCCTCGGGTTTGGCGTCCTCTAGCGGTGGGGTTCACAGCCAATCCATCTGTGGGAGCCACAGTGAACTAGCCCCAAGGCAACCCTAATGTTGAGAGGCCGAGAAAGGATTTTCCGTTTCGAAAATTGTCCGATTCGGAGTGGCAAGAGAAGAGGAATAGGGGGCTTTGCTTTCGTTGTGACGAAAAGTTTTCGGTCGGGCATCGCTGTAAAAAAAGGGAGTTGCGAATTATGTTAGTTAGCGATGAGGATGACTGGGAAAACCAGGAAATTGAGTTGGAAGAGGCAAAGGGGGAGCCGGAAGAGTTGCTACAGACTGAGGTGATTGAGTTGTCGTTGAATTCCGTAATAGGGCTGACCACACCAAAGACCATGAAGATAAAGGGGGAGATTGGTCACCGTGAGGTAATTGTTTTAATCGATTCCGGCACTACGCACAATTTTATTTCCCTTACATTGGTTTCCGATTTATCATTGCCCATAATTCCTACAACCGGTTTTGGTGTCCAAACGGGCACGGGAGAGTCGGTACAAGGACAAGGATTATGTAAAGAAGTGGCGTTGACCATGCAAAACCTAACTATAATCGAAAACTTTTTGCCGCTGGAGTTGGGAGGAATATATGTGATTTTAGGAATGCAATGGCTTGAGACTTTGGGGAGTATGCATGTCAATTGGAAGACTCAAGTCATGAGATTCAAGGTGCATGGGAAAAGTGTAATGTTGAAAGGGGATGCTAGTCTTACGAGATCGTTAATTTCCCTTAAAGCCATGATGCGCACCATTCGTCATGAAGGCCAGGGAATTTACTTGGAGATGAGCCAATTGGGGGTGGAGCAAAACCTTGGCAATGTAGAGGAAGGCAATGAACAGCTCCGGTTGTTATTGCACAAACATGCGGCTGTTATGGACATGCCAGCCGGGTTACCCCCACACAGGGTGAGGGATCATCGCATAATCCTTGAGGAAGGCACTGGGCCGATTAGTGTTCGACCTTACCGGTACCCACATTTTCAAAAAAATGAAATCAAAAAGCTAGTAAAAGAGATGTTGGCGGCTGGAATCATACAACCAAGTGCGAGTCCTTTCTTCAGCCCGGTCTTGTTGGTTAAGAAGAAGGATGGCAGTTGGAGGTTTTGTGTGGATTATCGGGCGCTAAACAAAGCCACGGTCCCGGATAAATTTCCAATTCCGGTGATTGAGGAGTTGCTAGACGAGTTGTGTGGCGCCACCATTTTCACCAAGTTGGACTTGAAATCGGGTTATCACCAAATTCGCATGTGTGACGCGGACGTACCAAAGATTGCTTTTCGCACCCCCGAAGGACACTATGAGTTCCTCGTTATGTCTTTCGGATTGACAAATGCGCCGGCCACATTTCAATCCTTGATGAATGAGGTGTTAAAGCCATTCTTACGTCACTTTGTGTTGGTCTTCTTTGATGATATCTTGATTTACAGACGTTCTTGGGAGGACCATTTAGGACATTTGGATAGGGTCTTATCGGTCTTGCAAAACAACCAATTGTATGTTAACCAAAAGAAATGTCTCTTCGCACAGGAACGGCTAGAATACTTGGGGCATATTGTCTCTAAGGAGGGAGTTTCAGCGGATGCCAGCAAGATACAAGCCATGTTGGATTGGCCAACTCCGCGATCCATCAAGGAGTTACGGGGGTTCTTGGGCCTTACAGGATATTACCGTCGCTTTGTGGAAGGGTATGGACTCATTTCGTGGCCCTTGACGCAACAACTTAAGAAAGACGCTTTTCATTGGAATTCTGAGGCCGAGGATGCTTTTCAACGCTTAAAAAGGGCTATGACTGAGATTCCCGTGCTGGTTTTGCCGGATTTCTCTCAACCCTTTGTGTTGTAGTCTGACGCTTCGGGGTTTGGCATAGGAGCGGTCTTTCGGCCTGCGCTCGTGCCAAGTCGGTCTATGAGCGTGAATTGATGGCAATTGTGTTAGCCATTCAGAAGTGGCGGCCTTATTTGTTGGGAAGGTGTTTTGTGGTGCGCACTGATCAGAAAAGTTTGAAGTTTCCTTTGGAACATCATTTGGTGAGTGTGGAGGATCAAAGGTGGTTATGTAAATTGCTTGGCTATGATTTTGAGATTCAATATAAGCCGGGAACGGAAAATAAGGTGGCAGATGCCCTTTCGAGACAGCAGATGGGACTGGTTTTAATGGTCATGACTACTCCGATGGTGCTTGATATTGAGGAGTTGCAGCGGCAGGTTACATCGAACTCCGGGTTCAGCAAAATAGTGATGGCTGGAAATCCTTCTTTGACGGGGTATTCCCTTCATCGGGGGCATTTATTATACAAGGACAGGTTGGTCGTTCCTCAACAATCTCCTCTTATTCCAACCTTGTTACAGGAATTTCATAGTAGTAAGATTGGCGGCCATTCGGGGGTTCTCAAGACTTACAAGCGGTTGGCCAGGGAGTCTATTGGAAGGGGATGCGACGGGATGTTGAGTCTTTTGTGGCTGCCTGTGCCGTATGCCAGCAACACAAGTCGTCCACCTTGTCTCCAGCGGGTTTGCTGCAGCCTGTTAGGAACCCAAAAATTTCCATGGATTTCATTGAAGGTCTTCCCAAATCCGCCGGCCACAATTCAATTTTGGTTGTTGTTGACCGTTTTAGCAAGTATGGTCACTTCATTGGTCTTAAACATCCGTTTTCAACCAATATAGTGGCTGCTTCTTTTGTCCGCGACATAGTGCGTCTTCATGGTCGGAGTATAATTTCCGATCGTGACAAGGTTTTTATGAGCCATTTCTGGAAGGAGCTTTTCCAGTTGCAGGGTACCACTTTGTGTAGGAGTACGGCGTATCATCCGCAAACGGATGGGCAAACTGAGGTTGTCAACCGCTGTTTGGAGGCTTACTTGCGTTGTCTTGTTTCCTGCCACCCTCGGCAGTGGTTTACACACCTTCCGTGGGCAGAATATTGGTACAATACGAGCTTTCATGTTTCGGCTGCCATGACGCCTTTCAAGGCTCTCTATGGTCGAGATCCTCCGCGGTTGGTGCCTTATGAGGTTGGATCTACGGCTACATCAGAGTTGGAGCGGCAATTATGTGATTGCGACGCGCTTTTGGCTGAAATGAAGGACCATTTGGGCCGCGCTCAACAGTCCATGAGGGACCATGCCAACAAGAAATGCCGTTCGGTGACTTTTGAGGTTGGAGATATGGTTTATTTGAAACTTTAGCTGTACCGTCATCGTGCGCTGGCTCGGGTAGTAAATGAAAAGCTTGCGCCTCGCTATTATGGTCCGTTTCAGGTCCTTGCTCGAGTTGGTCCCGTGGCGTACAGGCTGCAACTTCCCTCTCATGCTTGGATTCACCCAGTCTTCCATGTTTCGCGATTGAAGAAGGCTCTTGGCTCGGTGGATATTCCTCAATCTTTACCTTCCAATTTGTTGGAGGATTTGACGTTGCAGGTTGAACCGGACCAGGTTCTGGATACACGTTTCTCCCCTGTCACTGGTTCTTTGGAGGTTTTGATCAAATGGCGCCATCTTCCAGGCTTTGAGTCTTCCTGGGTGCTGTTTGAGGATATGCAGCGCTAGTTTCCTGCCTTCCACCTTGAGGACAATGTGACTTTTTTGAGGGGGGTGTAATTGATAAGCCCTTACTCAGGCAAGTGTACATTAGGAGGAATAAAGGCTTAGGAAGGGGTGGGGTCTGGTCAGGATGAAGTTGTTTTTAGCTTACAGTGGGAACTTGTAGTATTAGTAGTTTACTTACTTAGAAAGTTGGTGAGAGGGGAATGTGTGAGGAATGTATAAAAGGGGAGGGGTGAGGAATAGAAAATGGGATCGGGAATAATCAGGGAATTGTACAAATCTTGGAAACGTTCCAAGAAAGGGGAAGTAGCAGACCCTCGAAGATCTGTGGGCTGGTGTACATGTCCTGTTGCTAATAAAATTCTTCAATTGATTCTTTCTTTTCTTCTCTCGATTCTTTCCATTTGTCCCTATCTAGATTTTGTCTCCAAGTTCGGTTAAGCTCTTATCACAATCCTGTTTTGATTACTACAGTTCCCTCCATATCCAAAAAAATTTACCAGTAAAAGAATCCTCTTGGAAAGTTTGATTATCACAGATTAGTAATGTGAGATTCAGATACCAAAACCTGTTACATTGAAATTCACCTTTACCCTCGCCTGTGATACGTTTTATTTATTTATTTTTTGTAATCAATGTAACCATAAATGTGAGACTCGGATACCAAAGCCTGTTACATTGAAATTCACCCTTACCCTGGATGGATCTGTCGCCCGTGCCCTTTTTTTTATTTTTATCTAATCAATGTAACCATAAATGTGTATTCTGCAGTACACTTATAAAAGTAACCATAAATGTGTATTCTGCAGTACACTTATAAAAGTAACCATAAATGTGTATTCTGCAGTACACCTTCCAACCAAAGCATCAACAGGGTAAAACCAGATAGGAAGCCAAAACTTAAGAGCTGCATTAGAATGAAGAAAAATAGACCTACAATTTGTACCAAAACTTTTCTCCTCAAGATGTAATCAAGTTTTGAGTAACAGCTCTCCAAACAATTTTCAACATTGGATATACCTTTTATATGTGTAGATAGAATAATTTGAACAGTTTAAGCATCCAATACGTATGTGTAGAAAATCAGGACTTAGATAGAAAGATCCCTAGATTATAGGAGTAGACGTATCTATAGGAATTAGTTACAGTTGTTTAGATTTTATATTCTTGGTATTACTAGTGTATATAAAAAGCTAAACATACCTAATGTAATCAATTAAGTTCCAATATTAAAAGCAATGTTCTGGCGTGTTTCCTTCCTCATACTTGTTTACATGGTATCAGAGCCAAACTAAATTAAGTGTGAGTTGAGGAAAACAGTGGCCGATAATGGAACAAGCAGGGGTGATGGTTCGGAAGTCTCTTCGGGCTCCATCCAACCAATCCCTAAAATTGTTCCCACTGCAATATTTGATATTCAGTCCCACACATCCTACAAATCACAACCCAAAAATTGAATGGGAAGAACTTTCTCAAATGGTCCCGTTCTGTGATGATGGTTATCCGTGGTAAGGGAAGACAAGGGTATCTTGATGGAACTATTCCACAACCGACCCTTGATGATCCAAAGTATTCTGCTTGGGAATCACAGAACTCGATGGTCATGGCGTGGCTTATTCATTCAATGGATGATCACATTGCTGATACCTATATTTTATTCCTGACGGCGAAAAGTATTTGGGATGCCGTCTCTCTTGCTTACTCAGATCTGCAGAACTCGTCTCAAATGTTTGAATTGAGAACTCGTGCTCGCAATCTCCGACAAGGGGAGAATGATGTTACTCAGTATTATACTGAGTTGACAAAACTCTGGCAGGAGTTGGATCTATTTATCACTCGACCGTGGAAAAGCACGGACGATGCCGTGATGTACAAGGAGATGGTGGATGCCGATCACACCTATGATTTCCTGGCTGGCCTGAATTCAGAGCTTGATGATGTCTACAGTCGTTTGATTGCATTGAAGCCATTGCCGAATATTGGTGAAATCTTTGCAGAAATCCGACGTGAAGAACATCGTAGGAGAGTGATGCTTGGCAATTTTTTGAAGACTGTTCAAACTACACCTTCCACTGACTCGTCTGGTTTGGTGACTCGTGGTTTGGACTCTTGTACAGATGCGCGAGGCTTGAAGAAATGGTGCGATCATTGCAAAAAATCATACCACACTCGAGAGACATGTTGGAAAGTTCACGGTAAGCCTGCTGACTGGACTCCAAATCGTG
>NW_010357393.1:0-306 GCF_000414095.1 Morus notabilis
GAGAGTCATGATGGATGGTCCCCCCTCCTGGTGCTCTTACAGCTGTCCCACCAGTGCTTGGACCACTACCAGTGCTAAAAGACAAACTACGCCAACTTGCTAATTTTTGGCTGCTCCTGCTTTTGCTGCGACTTTGCTGCAGCAATGCAATGGCATTGGGGGCATTTCATCATTTGCGATTTCCACCGTGCTTTTCTCACCAAAAGCCTACGTCAGCACCTCCTGGGGACATCATGCACTAAGTTCCCAGGGTCAATGCAATGAGTTGAATTGAGGAATAACTTCAAAATATAGCAAGATTTCCCA
>NW_010357393.1:457-1414 GCF_000414095.1 Morus notabilis
AAGAGAGCTTCGATATAACCTCTTATGGGCTGGCCCCGTTACGACACAAAAAGTGGTCGCTAAATTCGTGGGGGTTATAGATGGGGAAGAGGGCTTTGATCTGAAGGATTATGGGACCCATTACGACATAAAAAGTTGTCGCCATTCCTGTGCCAGTTGTAGATCACGAAGAGAGCTTCGATCTAACAGCTGATGGTGCCCGTTACGACACCAAAATTTGTCGCCCATCCCGGGGCCATTGTAGACCGCGAAGAAAGCTTCTATCTAATGGCTGATGGGCCTCGTTTCAACACGAAACGTTGTCGCCATTCCAGTGGCGGTGGTAGGGCGCGAAGAGAGCTTCGATATAACATCTGAAGGGCCTTCCCCTTTACGACACCAAAGGTTGCCCCGTTCCTGTGGCAGTTGTAGAGCACGAAGAGAGCTTCGATATGACGGATGATGGGCCCCGTTACGACACCAAAAGACGTCGCCGTTCCCGTAGCAGTTGTAGAGTGCGAACAGAGATTAGATCTATCGGTTGATGGGCGCCGTTACACACCAAAAGCTTTACGCGTTCCTTTGGCCATTGCAGATTGTGATGAGAGCTTCGATCTAACAGCTAATGGGGCCCGTTACGACACAAAAAATTGTTACGGTTTCATGACAGTTGTCGAGGACGAAGAGAGCATTGATCTGACGGATTGTGGGCCTCGTTATGACACCAAAAGTTTTCACCGTTCCCGTACCATTCATCGATACGACACCAAAAGTTTCACCGTTCCCGTGGCAGTTGTACATCACGAAGAGAGCTTCGATCAAACCGCTGATGGGCCCCATTTCAACACCAAAAGTTGTCGCCGTTCCCGTGGCGGTTGTAGGGCGCGAAGAGAGCTTCGATCTAACGCTCGATGGGCCCCGTTAGGACACCAAAAGTTTTTGCCGAAAACGTGGCAGCTGTAGATCGCAAAGAGATAC
>NW_010357393.1:1506-1840 GCF_000414095.1 Morus notabilis
GAACGGGGACAACCTTTGGTGTCGTAAAGGGACAGGCCCTTCAGACGTTATATCGAAGCTCTCTTCACGCCCTACCACCGCCACTGGAACGGCGACAACATTTGGTGTTGAAACGAGTCCCATCAGCCGTTAGATAGAAGCTCTCTTCGCGCTCTACAACGGCCCCGGGATGGGCGACAAATTTTGGTGTCGTAACGGGCACCATCAGCCGTTAGATCGAAGATCTCTTCGTGATGTACAACTAGCACAGGAACGGCGACAACTTTTTATGTCGTAACGGGTCCGATAATCTGTCAGATCAAAGCTCTCTTCCCCCTCTACAACCACCCCGAAT
>NW_010357394.1:0-1422 GCF_000414095.1 Morus notabilis
ATTTCATTATTTATGTGCATGTATTGTTATATACTTTATGAATATCATTAAAAATTCTGTGATTATTTATGTGACCTTAAATATGGTATATAACTGTTATATATTATAGGATAATATTTAAGGATAATAATCAAAATTAGTTTGTAGTGAATTTAATTAAAGTTCACAATTTTTAATTAAAATATTTTTAATACATGTCATTCCCATTAAAAATGGAACGAGCTTATCTGCATCATTGATATAGAGAGATATCGAATGAGCGTATTTTACATATGAGATTATGTAGAACTGGGACACATACACAATATGAATTTCTAATAATTTCTGTTAAGTATAGAAATTTTAATTGAGTCTACCGATGGTCATATATAGAATGATCTTAATCCTAATTAAGCAAACTCCTATTTATGGATTTGTGTCTTTCGACTTATATGGTACAGATTTTGAGATTATATATCATATTCCTTGTGTCTTGGAGATATGGAGAAATAAGTGGCTAAGAATGCTAATATTATGAGATGGAATCCATTCCTTCTTGAGGAAAAAGCAGATAAATAAATATCTTGAGGATTGATTTGGTATTTGGATTAATAGGAGCTCCGATTCATGAATGTGTTTTACGAATCACTATCCATTAGAGAATCAATGGTACTCAAGGATAAAGATGTAATTAGAGAGGTTAACAGATTTCACCTAGCTCTGATTATGAATTATTTATGAATGATTGATCTATATATATATAATGACTATATTAAATGGACACGTCAAGTTCTTAAAAGTAAATTATGTCTATAATTTTGAGAGGTAATTCCAAGTTTTTAGTGGATGTCTATAATTTCAAGACGCAATTCTAAGTTTTTAGTGAAGTAACTTTTAGAATTAATAGAATTAATTAGTTAATTAAAGAGTTTAATTAATTATTAATTTTATTGGTGCTCAAAATTATAGGTCCATGAGTCCCCGTATCATCCTTGTAATATTGACAAGACAAGATGAATTATTTGGTTTTAATATCACTCAAAATAAATAATGTTATTATTTAATTAAATTAATTTTGGAACACACTGTGGTGAGACCACAAGAGGCCACACACCCAAGTACAGGGAGGTGTAGGGGGTGTGTGGCACAGGGTGAATCCTACTGGGATTCAGTTGCTTGTTCTCCAAGATATCTGGTTTACTTGTTTGACAAGTTTTACAATCAAATTTAAAAAGAAAGTAAAGTTTGACTTTATTTAAATTTGAATTTAAGCTAATATTAGAAACTGGATTAAGGAGAAATGTTTTCTCTCTCTTGCCTGCTATTTGCTCCAACCACAAAGAGATCTCCATGTGGTGTGGCCGGCCATGTAATAAAAGGGAAGGGAGAATTTAGTTTCTAAAATTAAATGAGAAACTGTATTTTAAATGAGATTTAAAATAA
>NW_010357395.1:0-11854 GCF_000414095.1 Morus notabilis
GTTCCTAGTCGGTCTTAAAAGCCCTTTGAGCTCAAGCAACATACTAAGACGCTTAAAACAATCACTTCCCATTCTAATCTTCGACCTAGTAACGTCCTCATGTCCATCAAATAGGTATTGAACACGCATTATACCTGTGAGGGCAGAGGTATGCCTTGGTTTGACAATGTTAAAGTTTGACGGTGTAAGAAAGTCAAAACGGAGCTCATACAACGCCTTCAAAACAGCATGGAAATACTTTGAAATGGTAGCCCCGGAATGCTGCCATTAATCTTGTGACTCCCTGTTGTTTGAACTTTGACAAACAATGTATAGGAAAATAAAAAGTTGCTCGTGCACATTCATGTTCCTAGTCGGTCTTAAAAGCCCTTTGAGCTCAAGCAACATACTAAGACGCTTAAAACAATCACTTCCCATTCTAATCTTCGACCTAGTAACGTCCTCATGTCCATCAAATAGGTATTGAACACGCATTATACCTGTGAGGGCAGAGGTATGCCTTGGTTGAGGCAATGGTCTTTCCATGTATGTGTAGTAATACCACAAAACTACTGCTACTGTCGCAATCTCATAATGATCATCTGAGTCGTCACTACCACCGTTTTGAGGAACGTGGTTTGAGGGACCTGCATTCCACATTGCTACCTGCGAGACATGCATAATGAAAGAAGAATAGACAAATATATATGAAATGAGTATCTCATCCGCAAGTAAAGATGACTACAAATGCCACGGCAATATCCTTAGACAATAAAACTCAATATCCATAGACAATATAACATCCGCATGGCCGTATTAAACATAAATAAACATAAATAAACAACCTCTACTCAAATACCATGTTAAAATCTAAAAATGACAAATGATGTTCAATTGTACGAATACAGAAAAGCTCGCCGGTTGCATATAGTTGGTGGGTTGTGACATGAAGCTCTGAAATGGTGGCGGCATAAACTGTGTCCCCGTAGAAGCATGGGGGTTTGAGAAAGGTCCATGTGCTTGAGTCCGTGACGTACTGATTGTTCTTGTCACGAAGAGGTTACGCTGATTACCACTCATTCCCACAAACAGCTTCTGCATATGTGGGTACCAAGCAATGGCCTCCAAAAATGTAATTGCAGTTTCATCGTCAAGCGCCATTTCCCTAACAATGCCCTGGCATTGGTCCTGCAGATCAACAATAGGCGCAGCCTGATTCGCACTAGAGCTTTTAGTGCGACTACTATGCTTGCTTTCTATAGAAGAGACAAGCCGGACAATTAAATCCCTCGCTATAGGATCACATATTACCTTACGTGAGGACTTGCCTGGTTTCTTGCCGATCGCTTTGGAGGATGACACAATGTTGAGACCTCTAGCTGCATTGTTCAAACCGGCCTGCATGGATGCGATGAAACCATCTTCGCAGCCACCCTCATCAGATGTCGCCCCTTCTTCGTCGGAGACGTGTACTGGACCCTCCTCATTGTTTGTTGGATTATCCAATCCCTTCTCAAGTGCCCCAGTTGCCCTCGTACCACCAAAGGCCTCATAGTACAACTCTCAGTTTTTAAAAGGCTGATTCTTTGCTGATTTGCCCATTTCTTATTCTGCATATGAATAAGCAAACAAAATGACATTCACAAAATGTTTGCAAGAACTGAATACCCAAATAACAATTGTTTAGACATTTTACCTTGGCAAAATCTTCCCAATATTCATCAGTGCAAGTCACAGCACCAGTAACAGGGTCCCAGCCAAGGCCTGTGTTATTGCGTAATGTAAGCTCATGGTCAAACTTGGCCTTAAGACGAACTTTCATTTGCTGCACTTTCGCAGGAATGACTTGATCCTTAAAGAACTCTTGAAGTTGATTCGTCCAATCCTCCCATGTTTTCGAATCAGGCTTCCGGTCATTGCCAGTACGATTGTAGGCAGCGAGCCGCATAAGCAACTCCTCTTTCTGTTTTTCAGTCCAGTGTAGAGTGGCTTCATCATCGGCTTCCCCTCTCGGCATCTAAAATAGCAAAGAAAGCAGCGTAACAACGCACAAGAGGAACGTTCGTGCGCGTGAGTCAGTTATTTATGTCACTCCTAAAATGAGACATTGTTATAAATGGCTCAACTCCTCTTTCGGAACATCACGGCCATTAACCATTCCTATTACCTGGTTTTTACACGTTACAAGTGAGGGAATGTTATAACTGGCTCAGAAATTTTATGGCTAATTAATCGCAATAACACTCAGAGCATCATCCTTATAAGTAGGAGAGACGTAGCTGCCATGCATCAGAGGCCCTCTATAAGTTCCACTGAAGCGGTAACTAAAGTTTCACATTATCTACAGGACGTCGCTACGACGAGTGTTCTAATTTTGGACCAATTTCATCATAGCCACCATTACCTATTTGTAAAGTGGTCATGTGCGATACGAGCAGAGGGGAGGCAATACACCAACAGAAGTAGCAATACATCCACAGTGGATGCTATAGGCTAAGGTACAAAAGGCCATAGCAGAAACATACCACAATAGGATATGCATAAGCTAAGGTAACAACGGCAGCAGCAGAAACAATAACAACAATATGAGAGGCCATAGGCTAACATAAAAACGACAACAACAGTACCAATGCCACAATAGGACCGGCCATAAGGTAAGGTAAAAACGGCAACAGCAGAGCCAATGCCACAATAGGACCGGCCACAAGATAATGTAAAAACGGCAACAGCATAGCCAATGTCACAATAGGACCGGCCATAAGGTAAGGTAAAAATGGCAACAGCAGAGCCAATGCCACAATAGGACCGGCCATAAGGTAAGGTAAAAACGGCATCAGGGAAGCCAATACAACAACCAGGGATGCAATAGGCTCAGGTAAAATCAGCAACAGATTAGCCAATACAATAACAGGGGATGCAATAGGCTCAGGTAAAAACGGCAACAAATTAGCCAATACACCGGAACAGGGGATGCAATAAGCCATATAAACGGCAACACGAGAGCCAAAACGACAACACGGGAAAACAGCTGGGTAAGGTCTAAACGACATCAGGCGACTACATACGGCAACAGGGGATGCAACGGAAACGACAACCATGACCAAACGACAACAGCGGATGCAATAGAAACACATACAAACGACAACAGTGGGGACAAAAATGACAACAAATTAGCCAAGCATCGAACCAGTCAAAACGAAGAAGAAGTACAGTGCAACCACGACAAATCCAGAGACAGTAATGGTTTATAGAGCTTAGTAGAAATGAAAGAGCATACCCGGTTGGAACCAGTTGAGGACAACTGCTTATCGTTTATCACAACCCCCAAACGCGAGCGTGAGGCACTTCGTACGACGGATTGACACCGGAACAGCCGACGGTAACGTCGCAAAAGAAGATAACCAGTGGATGCGAGATGGGGCCGTTTGGCTCTACATCGACGCAATAAAACGGCCAACGGAGTTTGCCGGTTGCCGCGAGGCGGATGAATGGTATCCGTGATGAAGATTCAAGGGCACGAACGGGGAACACTTCTAGGGTTGGGCATGCAACAAGGAATCGAAGCAAAAATGGTGGAAATAGGGGAGAGGTTACCTGGTTTTCGCTGCGGATCGACACAAAAAACAATCAATTCGAGCAACCGACCCCGCCTGGAGAGAATCGTTTTTCACTCCAAAATCTGCAAGAAATCGCTTTGTTCAGAGTGCCATCAGAGGAGGAAGGAAGAAATGAGGGTCCAGCGGGCAGAAAGCAGTGAGAAATCTGCACTGGGGAGGCAGGAACGAGGCAGCAACGGGAAGAAAGCCAGAGGAATCTCACTGTTCAAGCACATGGAAACACTGTAGAAGCACACTGCAATAATGTGAAAACAACTATGTGCCAAACTCTGAAATCAGAGTTATTACTCAAGTTTTACACTCGAGTTTTGTTTGATGAACGCAAAACTCAGCCCAAAATTCAACTCGAATTGGGCTTATTCGAGTGGGATACATGAAGTGAACGGGCCTTTAAGTGTCCGTTTAGTTCGCTGATTCGAATTTTTAATTTGAGTTAAGATGTGACTTTATGTGAGAGTTTTTTACTGTAATAAAAATGTTAAATTTAACTATTTATGAAAATTTTTTATTATAACAAAACTTAAATCAATAAAATGAACAAAAACTCTACCATCTCATATATTCACACTTCATACGCCTCCCAATCAAGGTAAAGAAGTGAGCTAATGAACTTTTTCACTTTGAGTCCATGGAGATGTACTTGACAACTTTGAACAGTACATTATTAATCTCTCAAAGAAATTAAGAATTGGCTCGGAGTAAAAATAAATAGACAAATAAAATAAAGAATCTCAAAAAACTGAAAAAAAAGTCGACTCTCCATGATTTATCATCTTCACATGGTTTTCCCATCCACGAGGACCCCACTTAGCTATATGGTCAAAGGAAAAAAGCCAAACACTCCATTTTTTACCCCACTTAGCTATATGATCAAAGGAAAAAAGCCAAATACTCCATTTTTGTCCATTCCTTTTTGCTCATCTTTTCTTTCTTTCTTTTTAATAATAATAAAGACCGGCCCAAAAAAACCCATTTTTCATTCATGCTATTGCTCCTGAAGAAAAGAAATCAGACTCCTTTCTTTTTCTTAGCTTTTTACTCTTATTACAAGCTTTTGATTCCAATTTCCCATCTGGGTATTTTTCTTTTCCACTCAAACAAGAAGAAAAAGGGATTTTAGTTTACTTGTTGGTTCAATTTCTATTGATGAATTCTGCAGATAGTGATTGTAAGGAAGGAGTGAGTTTCTCTCTCTAAAATGATGGACTCGAAGTCTCTGAGGTTCATCACCCATCAAGCTTTCTTCACGACCGTCCGATCGGGCGACCTCGATGCGCTGAAGAAGCTGGTGGAGGAGGAGCCGTCGGATGGGTCGACGGTGTCTGATCTGATGGCGGTGCAGAACGACGTAGGGGATACTGCCCTGTACATGGCCGCAAAGAATAATCTGGAGGAGGTTTTCTGTTACTTGCTCAAGTTCTGCGATGTTCAGACGGTGAAGATCAGGTCCAAGTCCGACATGGACGCTTTTCATGTCGCCGCTAAGAGTGGCAACTTGGGTAAGTGTAAATTCTGCTTTGGGGTGAAAAATGAAAATTCTGATTCAGTTTTCTGATTTCTGAAATGGGTTGTGGTCCTTTTATGAGAATTGGTTTAGTTTGGTTTATTATTATATATTTGTGGATTAGATTATATATTTCGGTATTTAATACTTATTTTATTGCTCTTTAACTCTGACACTGCTTTTGGGTGAACATTCTGCTTCAATTTTTCTGATTTCTGAAATGGGTTTTGGTCCCTTTTGAGAATTGGTTTTGTTTGGTTTGTTGTATATTTTTGTGGGTTAGATTATTTCATTTTCTGTAATAATTGTAAGAAGGCTATGGTGTAATATAGCTAAGTTCAGTTTATTTGGGTGACGAAAAATAGTTTTGGCTGAAATTAGTTGAAACTTGATTAGGAGAATAAAAGGTACTTATGAGAATTGTTTTACTCACGAGATGACTAAACATGACCGTTACTTTCTTTGTGTAGTTTGATAATTTTTGTTGCAAGGCATCATCATCTTGTAGTACTTAAATGAATTGATTCATGTAATTTTATGGTGAATCGTATTCATTGAACTAAAACTAAAGGTAATCCAGTGAAAAAATAATGGATATTGCTATTAGTGGTCCAAAATGGAAATCTCTTACAGCCAAGATTATGAGGTAGAAGATTCTATGCTAGATATGTTTTGAGTCATTAGTTATCCAGATTCCAGTCATAGGCTGGTATTTCTGTCATGTGCTTATGAAGAATGATGATTTTCAAACGTCTATTTTTCTTTGAAATTCTGACACAATAGAAGGATGTAAATAACTTAAAAGGTTTTTAGATTACCTTATCCGTTTTTTTTTTTTTTTTTTTTGGTTGAAAAAAAGAAAAAGGGCTAGTAAAGTTGATGATAAGGGGGTTGCTTCGGGAAGATATGGGATTGATTGTCTTGTTTATTCAGGTATCGTGAAGGCGCTCTTGAGTGTTTGGCCAGAGCTTTGTAGATGTTGCGACTCGACGAACACCAGCCCCCTTTATTCAGCCGCCGTTCAAGATCACTTGGAGGTAGTCAATGCAATCTTGGATGCTGATGTCAGCTCAATGAGGATAGTGAGGAAAAATGGAAAAACTGCATTGCATACCACCGGTAGATATGGCCTCCTCCACATTGTAAAGACGCTTATAGAACGCGATCCAGAAATCGTATGCGTCAAAGATAAGAAAGGTCAGACTGCCCTCCATATGGCTGTAAAAGGTCAGTGTCCTTTGGTAGTAGAGGAGATTTTGAGTGCTGATATCTCAATACTGAATGAACGTGACAAGAAGGGTAACACAGCTGTGCATATAGCCACGAGAAAAGGCCGTTCACAGGTACATTTTCACTCACACTTATATCTCTATTTATGATGCAAAAGTATAATTTTGGTTTTTAATCCTCAAAGGGATCATGTTCTATTTGCTTCCTTGCATTTGTTGAACATCTTTTATAGTTTTGCTATTATGTAATTGCTAAGTCTGATATTCCTATACAAAATTTCAATTGATGAACTGGACCAAGAGTAGTTGCTTTTTCCAGTGGATAATCAACTTATTCTGTCATGCGGATTACTTGCCTATCCTCTTGTTGTTTGGTTTGATAGGATTGAGTGTTTCGAATGTGCTTTCGAATTTAACATACTGAGAATCCCTTTTTGATTGTTTATTACTTGTAAAACATTGTATTGGGAAAGGTCCGAAGAATGAAACCATTAAAAGTTGGCTCTTCTATATGCCAACTGAGTTTAAGAGAACTTACTTTATTAATATTCTTTTTATTTTTTTTTTTTGCCTTATGCTGATATTTATTCTCCTTTCTTCAGATTGTGAGCGTTTTGCTAAGCTATACGTCAATTGATGTCAACGCCATAAATAGTCATCAAGAGACTGCGATGGATTTGGCTGATAAACTAGAATATGGAGAATCTACTTTGGAAATTAAGGAAGCTCTAGTGGAAGCTGGTGCCAAACATGCCAGATTTGTTGGCCAATTGGATGAAGCAATGGAACTCAAGAGAACTGTCAGTGACATTAAGCACGAGGTTCAGTCACAACTCATACAGAGTGAAAAAACATGCCGACGAGTTTCTGGGATTGCAAAAGAACTAAAGAAGCTACACAGAGAAGCAGTACAAAACACGACCAATTCTGTGACTGTTGTCGCTGTTCTTTTCGCTTCAATAGCCTTCTTGGCTATTTTCAACTTGCCTGGGCAATATGTACCTACTGGTCCAGAAGTAGGAAAGGCCAATATTGCCAACCACGTCGGTTTCCAAGTGTTCTACCTTTTAAATGCCATATCTCTCTTTATTTCTCTATCAGTTGTTGTCGTTCAGATCACTTTGGTGGCTTGGGATACTAGGGCTCAGAAGCAGGTTGTTTCGGTGGTTAACAAATTAATGTGGATAGCCTGCGCTTGCACTTGTGGGGCTTTTCTCTCTATAGCTTTTGAGGTTGTCGGAAAGCATGATTCATGGATGGCGGCTGTCATAACATCCGTGGGAGTGCCCATTCTTATCAGCACTCTAGCAAGCATGTGCTACTTTGTTTTCCGACAACATTGTGGCTTCCACCGCGACTCGCAGAGGCGCATCAAAAGGGCTAGCGGAAGCAAGTCCTTTTCGTGGTCATACTCTGCAAATGTATCAGATCTTGAAGAGTATAACTCTGACCTTGAGAAGATCTATGCTTTGTGAACGTTACTAGATATCTAGGGATCGTCCATCTTCACTTGATATTTCCCATCTTGGATGTTGCTCTGTATTTCAGCTTTAGGGTTGTAGTTATCAGATTTTGAGATTACTCGAGGGGAAAGAATATTGGGTTTTTGCCTTTTGGCTATGTATGTAATTCACAAGCAAAACAGCGAATGTAGATTTATGTAAATTTTATATAGATTTCGATAGTCTAGTGTATCAGACGCACGTTTAGTTGTTCCAGTTACACATGCATGCAATGCTATAATGCTAGTTGCAGTTTTTCCCTCATCTCCTTTCTTTTCAAGTATCAAAATATCTTTTTTTTTTTTTTTTTAAAGCAAAAAATTCTTACCTTGGCGTTTAATTTTTCAAAAAAATTCTCTTCTAGCTTGTATTTCTTGTCCGGTTCCTGTAGCACTGGTTGACAACTACAATTAAAAAGGTCAAAATACTAAATATACAAATAAATAAATAAAGATTTTCAGATCAAATTGAATAAAAATTTTCCCAAAGGGAAATCATCGTATGCACTGTTTTTCCAATAGATATTGAGAAAAGTACAAGTGGACACTTCCAGTCTTCAACCATGCAATTTGGAAAGTGAAAAGAAGCCAACCTTAACCACCTAAGCAAACCGCGTTTCACGTGGGCATCATATACATTGAGAATACACAAAAACAACGATAAACATACAATGTAAACAAATAATACTAATAACAGGAGTGCCATAGTAGGTAAAACTTGCTAATTAATGTCGTACATTTGAACAATCAGATTAGATTTTTACGGAAGGATATAAGAAATGCTCTACTCAATTCTATTTTAAACCATGTTTTCATTTTAATGTGATTTTAATCAAATCTAATATTGAGACACACACACAAAAATAGCTTTGAATAAAGAGAACTACCTTTTAAAGACGGAAGTAAAATAAAAGGAAAACAAAAATGTAAAGGCCAATGCTAGTAGAAATCCCTTCATATTTCACAAACAATAAATTTCCTTTAGTATGTAGCATTACTGAAACGTAGCTTATATATATAAAACTACATGAAAATCGATCGTTACACAATAATTAATGCACATGAACTAAAATGTTCTGTCGAGACATTGTAAATACACAAGCTTTTCTTCTTCACAAGATCATCGTATGCATGAATTTAACTGATTGCTTATTATATAAACATCGGCTGTAACAGATAATAAACATGAAAAATAACAAACTGCATCTTCTAAATAAAATATATCCCTCTAGCCCACATGGTTTTCAACAAAAAAATAACAGAACCACGTGGGAGCATATCCCGTTTACAAAGTCAAAAGAATAGCTCAGCCAAGGCTGAGCCCATCTCCAATTCAAAAACTCAATTTTCAACATCCCAACCACCACAAGTTCCACATAACAAGCTACTATGATATACAATTTTACAATTACACAAGATCCCATTCATGGCTGCTTGTATATGCCCAGATCACTGTATAATTAGCTGTTTCAAGTAGGTGCTCCAGAAGCAGCACCGCCACTGTTATAGTTGCAACTGTCCCAGGGGTCCTCTCCTCGACGATCTCGAAGGAGGCCTACTCATCTCTGCGGGAGTAGGTCTCGTGGATTCCTCAGGTCTTTCCACCTCCTGCATGTATAGCAGGCAACAACATAAACAACCTAACGCAGATTCTATCGTCTATGACACTTTATGATTATTTATCTTTGGTATAAGAATATTAGAAACAATTTATTCAGGAGACTCCTTATTTCTAGACTAGCTTCTAGTTTTCTAGTGGAGTTAGTCTGCCATCTATTTACCACCTGTTCCTGTTGGCCTACACCGGTTAGTCTAAAAATGATAAAGAAACAAGAATATCATGATATTGATGCAAATAATGATGATAATAGCAATATAAAGAATGCTAGAAAATCAGAAGTCCCAATATCAAAATCTGCAGCATGAACGGGACTTTTTCAAACACAAACCTTATGAGCTTCTAAACCTATGAACTTTCGATTTAGAGATATTATTGCACAAAGGGCAGGCAAAACTATAAGGAAATAAGGAAACTGTCATCTGAAGGACTTTGACCAGCAAGGGCCCATATTTCAAAGTGGGGAAAAAAAAAGGAGACTAAATCCTAATAGACGGACAGCAAAAGCTATTAGAACAGCCAATTGCATCCAAAGAACATACTTGGAGAACCTAAGAAGCACCCAAAAATGTAAACCAGAAACTTCATCCATTGTTCCCTGGATATGCTCAGCACTTAGGATATAATTCTGAATTGACAATAAATCCAAACAATAGCCATTATAGAAAAAGACTAAGCTTCACAAACCTTTGGTGATGCTGGAGACGAGGAAGTGCTTTGAGCTTGTGCCTGTGCTTTAGCATGCATACGATGCAAGTGCTGCATTTGCTCAAACTGTTGTAATCTTAACGTGAATTTAATTCCGTTATGTAAATTCTTCTCATCCTCGTGTATGTCTCCATCTTCGCTTATATTTGATCCACCTGAAATGTGATGAATAATCTGGTAGGGATTCCCGGAAGAGGTTCGCTTGAGTTGCTCACTACTAAATGTGTATGAGGGTACAGCTTTTAGACGAGTCCTTAGTATCTTGAATGCTGCACTTTGCTGCAATCAAGCCAGAAAATAACGGAAAATAGAATTCATTATAGCAAGGAGGGAGCGGGAAAGCATCTTAAAAGGATATAGGGCTTGTCTGGGAGAGCTTTTCAAAAGGTGTTTTTGGCTTATTGGGTCTAAAAACTGCTTTTAGAAGTGTTTGGATGATCTGTAAGAAGTGCTTCGGCTTTTCAGAGGAGCTTCTAGTCAAAGCCACAATATGAGGCTTGTAAAGAAAAACACTTCTGAATAAACTTTGAAACTTGTACCAAAGTTTTAATAAGGCTATATAAACTTCATTCCAACATTTTACTGCTTTATTAGAAATTAAAAATTGTCTTGACCCATTAAGCTATTTAAAAATGTAGTTCCAAATATTTACTGAAAAGCCAAAGCTTTCACTTTTCTTCTTCTATTGACTAAAAGCAAAAAAAAAAAAAAAAAAAAAAAAAGCAAAAACTCTACCAAACGGACCCATGCACCATTACCTATTACTTTTAACCAGTAACTATAAGAGCCCCTGTTATTTTTTCAGTAGGCTAAAGTGGAGAAAAATATTCCGAATCAGGTAGACTGGTTATCTAAACGCCATGAATGGTTCATTAAACTATCAAAATAATAACTGTTTCATCAAATGTATGGATAATTTCAAGTAAAGCCTCAAAACCGAAACACAGTTTCTTTCATTTTATTCTGTTTTTCTGTAGGGGACAAAGATTAGCAATTTTGCAGATTTACCAAAGGAGTGAATAGCTTTAAAGTCAAAACCTATTTACCAGAATTCAAAACCTATTTACCAGAACTACTGAGAGTTCTATGGCAGTAAAGAGTGAGATGAATTTTGACGGACTTAATATTTTATTTTATTTATGATCTGGGATTTGGAGTTATCCCATTTGGCTTTTCCGCATTCACTCTGCCCTTGCTTCACAGAAGGGTCAACAATAAATTACATGTCGACAGACTGAAAATGCTTTGAATGGCACCACCTAAATAATGTTTTAGTATCTCTTGTGAAGCTTTTTGGGCTTTACTATTTTTATTCTGAATTTCTGGTCTTTTGTTTGATGGAGACGTAGAAAACTGTTATTATAGTCCATTTGACTGAAAATCTCAAGGAAGAAACCTATGTCTCGGTAATTTGGATCACCATATTAAAGGAAATAAAAAACTAAAAATGGATAAAGGCAGAACTTAAGATGTACCTGGGGAAGCAACATCAAAAGACCATACAAGGCTTTCAACAACCATATATATCTTCCAGGTTCAAGAAGCTGCAAGAACAACAGAATGATTATGTGAAAATTCTGGAAACAGTTCAGGTAAAACGTAAACAACAAAATATCACAATAGAAAAAAAAAAAAAAAAAAAAAAAAAAAAAAATTAACCCCCCACTCTGTAATGGATTAAAACTTTTGGCAGAATAT
>NW_010357395.1:11935-54825 GCF_000414095.1 Morus notabilis
AATTCAAGGAAAAACGAAAAAACAAAAAAACAAAAAAAAAAAAAAAAAAAAAAAAAAAACAGAGAATTAAACCTCCCACTCTGTAATGGATTATAGCTATTGGCAGACTATTACAAGTCGAAACTACCACGCAATTTGCGAATTTAAAAATACATCCGAGTGATTCTACTTGTATCAGTGACAGAACTAATAGAAATAGCAGAAACCAAACACTCCAAACGAATGAAAATTTCAAATTCACCCTATAGTGATTTCACAATGACCAAAGCTTACATTCAATAACAAGACCTCAATCAAATTCTGTCAAGCAATCAACTTAAGTTAGCATTCTTATGATCATGATCCTGAAGATCAAAAGCAGGAGCAGCAGAGAACTATAAGACAATTCATAAATCAAATATGACTCGGTGACTAAAAAAATATTTTGGAGGGTTCAGAATCCTGGAACAAATTTATCTGATTATCATATAGTAGAGTAGTTTTCTCCCAAGTAAACGAGGAACTGCCAAGTACCATGTTAACATAATATAAAGGCGTAACAATGAAATAATTTTAAATGATAACCTGCAATCTTAGATACGCAAAAGTTGGAGTCTCCAGCAAGCGAATCAATTTATCCAGCTGGACCAAAAATTTCACATTAATATCCTCCTCCACCAGAGACTGGATTACAGCACTTGCATGCTGGTATGTCTGTCAAGATAAGAAATGGGAACACGTTCTATTGAAATATAAAAACTAAACCAATAAACAAAAGGGCATGCAGCACAAAAAAGAGAGAGATGGCGGCAGTTAGTACAATGAAATTCTAAACACTTACCTGAGCTAATAAGCAGAGACTTATGATTGCCATGGGTGAGTGGCACCATGAAGCATACAACGAAACAAATAAGTCCTTCCCAGCGGGGTTCACGAGTGACTTTTTCAAAAGATCTCGAAGTTCAGATAATTCGGATGATGTAAGTAAAATCAAGTTCAAAGCCTGAAAAATAAAAAGAAATCACGAAACTATTAAATACAAAAGCCTTGCTTCACTTTCTTAACTATAAAAAGCCCCAACCTCAACGTCATTCTATTAGGGCACTCGTGCACTTGAAGTTCAGAAAAGACAACCTGAACCATAACAGATGCAAAATCCAGATCGGATTCCACTTCTAATATCGTAGAAAACTCCCGGTAGAGCTTTTCAGCATCTAAAAGTACACAAAGTCGGCGGATTATCAAAGCACCACGCCTGAGATAATAAGAAACAAAACAATCAAAATAAGAAATGTGGCATGCATTAACCACCAGCACGTGTGTGTGTGTGTGTGTGTGTGTGTGTGTGTGTGAGAGAGAGAGAGAGAGAGAGAGAGAGTTGGGAGGGGGGAAGAAACTCACTTCTCCAGTAGAGAATTATCTGCCCTAAAATTATGCATCAGGAAAACAACAAGATGACGGAAGTGTTGTGGGTCTTTTGCTATGCATGCATGAACCTCGAGAACCAGGAGCACAACCTGAAGAAGCATCACAGAATGTAAACGGGTTCAGAAAACCAGAAGGCCAGTACCATAACAAAATTCCAAATGACTGTCAATAGCTAAACAGCCAATTCTGCTTTGTTAGCAGATACTTTACTCATGTTATTTGTTGTCCCTCACCTTTTGCGGTAAATTATGGTTTACCCCTTTAAACTTATACCTGCTTGCAGCTAATCCCCAATTAACCAAAAAAAAAAAAAAAAGATCATTCTTTGATTCCTTCCCCTGATCAAACTCTTATAGTGGAGTTTGATGATATAGGGTTCACACGAAAAGTGGGTGCTAGCTAATATAAGGACTCATGCTGGCTGCTGCTGCAGTAGAGTTTGATAACCTCAACTACAAGGTCGAAACATTATATACTAATAAATAGGTTACTATAGGAGCTCGTTAAAAGAAAAGGTACATGGAAGCATAAGATTGTGGTAGTCATACATTTCCAAAAATAAATTCGCAATGAAATTTAAAAATGATAAAAGCAATTAAAACGCAAGGCCAGCAGAGACAAAAATGTACAACTATGTTAAAAAGTTTACCTCATCAGACGAATCTGAAAGTGGCGTCAGAAGTGTATCAAATATGTCCTCCAGAAAAGTCAATACCTGTTTCAATTAGAGAATTAGTATTTGGTGCTACTGAGCTAAGCAAGGAGCAAACAAACAAAAAATTCACGTAACAACTCAGAGAGCTCTTAATAGTACATATCACATAATAGGAACTTTTCCAATGGCTTTGGTTTAAAGGTGAAGAACATCAAGCCAGCATTTCCTATGCCACATTATTTTGAAAACTAACACATTGAACTGGAAATTATAATATGTTGTCTCCAAGTACAATAAACCAAGTTAGAACAGACATTCGGTCTCCAAGAAAATCCTCTAATTTCTTTCTACTGACTTTATAGACTACCAAGTATAACTGTCAGCAGTTATGGGAAATTCAGATGGAGGACGGATCATGTAATGGGAGAGATTACCAGAAGCATGGAATAATATATCTATATTACATTAGTTCACACAGGCCTTTGGAAAGATCAAAAGTCATCTTGAACATGAAATTGAGAATGAAATTTCACTTGGAAAACTCTATTGAGTAACGAACATGTATGCAAAACAGGTAAGTAACTAGATATAACTACAATTTGAAAACAGGTTCCTACTTTTGTTCCCCCTCTCTTTTTCGTTAGGCTGAGGAAGAATAAGTCATAGGTATGAAAAAGCCTATTACCTCAGCGCGATGTCTGTTCAAAAGGGTTGATATCCAGTGCAATGCTTCTATTTTAGTAGCTTCCCACTGACTAGATAATTGGCTGATCAGTCAAAATATCCAGCAATTACCACAAAGCATTGTAGACTGGAAATTGATTTAAGAAAATACCACTTAATGTATCAAAGCTAAAGAAGGGAGCTCAGTGAAGACAAAAATAAAAGAGAAGAGAACATCACATCCCTATAGCTCCTAAAGGAGCAAAAGTGCCAACCCATAAAAGTAAACATTTCAAACTGCATGTTCCAAAGGTTAAAAAAACTGCACCTCCTTGCAATAGAGAGGATAGATCCCACGTTAAATACTTCAGCTGGATCAGCCTTGATTCCACGAAGCTCTTCATTAGTTTCACGAGCAACCTGTAGAAATAAATAAACTTCTGCTTTTGCAAGTCTTTAAAAAAATAAAATAAAATCCATGAACAAGGTTCTCAGCATAGATAGCTGGGAGAACACAACAACCCAAATTAAAACAAAAAATAAAACAAGAAAACTTAAACAAACCAACCACTCTGATCTTCTCTTCTTTATCAGATATGCATGGTAAAATGGCTCCTAAAATATCAGCATAGTAAGGAACCAGCTGATCTCCACCAAGTTTTACAAATTCACTTATCTGCACAGTCCAGCAGCACGTCAACAACTTATATAAAAGTATCTTTTTGTCAATCAAAAAGGTGTTCTTCATTAAGCTAGCTAGGATAACATGTTCAAAGAGGGATCTCATCTAGAGTAACATACCCATGTGATGGCAGTTAACCTAGTAAATTCATCGGGAGAAGCAGCCCTCTGCACAAGAATTTCAGCCATGCGACCGTAATCTACAGACTTCAAGAGTAGCACTGTTCGAGTCAGAAATTACAAATGAACAAGATAATTTGTTTCATGTCAAAACACTTGAAATAAAGATGCTTTTATTTTCAACAGAGCCATATATTTTAATTTTAGCGTAAGTCTTACTGGGGAGTTCTTGATTTCTTGGAGAAACTCTGAAAGAGCTGAATCAGCTTGTTGACGTATTTCATGGCTAGAATCACTTAGCATATTAAACAAACCTGAAATTAACTGGGAATTGTGAGGCCATATGCATTTAGCGAAAAACGGGAAAAAGTGAACAGTTTATCAGACAAATCAATTACCATCTAGGAAATCAGGAAGAAACCCCAGCATATCAATGTCTGGAACACTGTCCAGTACAGTGATCCATCCTACCAAAAACTGACGGACATAGGGATTCAGGACATTCATGCGCTCCCTCAACAATGGTATAAATTCTTCAATACTGAAGAAAAATAACACCACAAAACAATGAAACTCAATAAAAAACTTTGACCCCTAATGCAGACATTTATAAATCTGACATGACAGACCACCTACCTGAATTGATCACTTTCAGTAACAATATCCTGTTCCATAACATATAACAAATTTATGTAAGAAAGAAATGTCAAACAAGAAGACAACTTGAGGTAAGGAAGGAACAATCTGATATTTGAGATGAAATGCGTGAAGCAAGGGTTTCTGGACAAAATTACCTTCACAAGCCGATCTAAAAGATGTGCAGCACTTTGTACGTTTGCATCAGAATCAGCTGAAAGCTTGCATAAAGCATCAAAAATCTGATTAAAGAATATGATAAAATCCCCTCTTACAACCTGTGCATCACCAAAAATACGTATCATGCCCAGCATAAATATGGGAATGTCATTAATTTGTGGAAAAACGAATAGCAACACCACTCACCTTCGCTATGTTATACAGTGCTTCACAAGCATAATAACGAACCCTGCTGTCTTGGTCAGAAAAAGAATTAAGCACAGGAGGCACAATTTGCTGACACACACCAGAAGCACAAAAAATTATAAGAACTCTAGCAATTGGAAGAGGGAAGAGGAGGAGGAGGAGGAGGAGGAGGAGGGGGAGGGGGGGTGTACTTTAGTCCACCTGACATTTGAATACATAATACTGAACAACACAACAATCAAAGTTTATTTATTTTCAGTTAAGTAATCAAATCAGTTAATGTTTTCTATATTGGAACTACATGATTAGTTGAACATAAGGCCTCCCAAATGATATAGGGGACAATACAACTCTTGCAGTAAACATAAAAGGTAAACATTAGCAACTAGAGCAGTAATGAAATCAGTTAAGTAATCAAATCAGTTAAATTTTTCTATATTGGAACTACATGATTAGTTGAACATAAGGCCTTCCAAACGAGATAGCGGACAATACAACTCTTGCAGCAAACATAAAAGGTACCCATTAGCATCTAGAGCAGTAGTTTGTCAGTTCTAGATGAAATACATCAACACAAAAGGAAGTGAAAAGCAATCCACTATAACACAGCACCATTACAAATAACAGACAAAACAACATCCACATAAAGCACCTTCTTGGTCAAAGAACCTTCTAAAAGAAATCAGAAAGTGGTATGTCCTAACCCCCTGTGAAATTACTTGACAAATCGTCAACCCTGTGAAGTTACTTGACAAATGAACAACGTTCATTCATCTATTTCATCCTACCCACCTCGCTAATTGCAGTACAGGTTATTTAATGAAACGAACTATGAATTCAGTAACTCAGACATAACTAAAAACTACACAAATTCAAATTGATTACAATTAAAGGAAATTCTATCCTCATTTCCAAATTCCACCTACTAGAAGATACAAAATGAGATCATCTGTAAATTATTGAAAGCTAACCACTCTCATTAATCATTTCGAGTCCGGGTGCTCGTCCCGGCGAATCAACACAAGTTGCAAACAATCTACTTTGCAGCCGGGTTATAGGTTTTAAACCTCACTGCTGCAGGAAGCTTAATCGTATATGTTTCTACCAACACTTGAATCATGATTCATTATAAAGCAAACATAACCTAGAATTACACTTGACAAAGAAAACAAGGAAAAAAAAAATCATCACCATCAATTCATTTTCAGTTCTTACTTCTAGATGTTGAGCAGCCTCTGAAGTCAACCCAACTGTCGCAGCTGCTAATCCAATCAATCCTCCCTGCAAAGAATCCGCAAAACAAAATATCAATGCTCACACAAAAACATGCTTAAACAACCCATATAAAGATCCAAGTAAATCATCAATTGATCAGAATCAAAGAGTCCCAATATATCTCCAATTCCAATCACTCCCATTTCCATACCTTCCTGTGATTCGCTTGCGGTGAATAAGTGAATTCATTAGTTAGCAAATTGATAACCGCCGTTATCTTATCATGATCCCCGTTCGTCGCAAGGTTCTTCACAATTCCCTCAACCTACGAGTATAATTCAATCGAAGATCCACAAAACCAACTCAAAACCCTAGTACACCAAATCAAAACCGAACCAACAAAACATATAGGTACAAATACACATACATATGAATTGAAAAAAGTTGTTACCTCAAGAGCTGCATTCTTGCGCTTCTCGTAGAGTTTGTCCGATAGATTGCGGAGAACCGCCGCCGGAATCACGGACAGCGCGTCCGCCATGTCAAAACCTCGGAAATCGAAACCAAAATTTCTCCGAAGAAGAATCGAAGAAGAAGAAGCAGAAAGAAAGACTCCGAAATCAAAGCTGGTTTCGGATCTTCTCGTCCGGCTAGAATCGGAGCATAATTTCTGCCTAGGGTTTTTGGCAATTCGGAGAAACGTGAAAAGTCAGAAGAGATTTTTCCCAAAATTGGAATGAATTTCTATTTTGAGAGGGAAAAATCAGATCTGACGGGATTGAGAAATTTATGAAAATTGACTACACAGATTTTCAGAACTTCCTTTTTCTTTTTTTGTTTTTCTTCTTTTTGGTGTTCTTCTTTTCTTAATGGTTAATTTGGTCTGTTTGGCTCCGGGGTGGCGTTAGTTTCTCCGCGGTATAGTTTGTCTGTGCACAGTGATCTCGGAAGCTGCTAACAGAGAGAATTGTAAATTTGAACGTTGAAAAGACGAAAGTACCCTTCTCTATTAGCTTTATAATCTCTTCTAAGAGCGGATTCTCCCTCACTTGGGAGTTGGGAGCGCCTGAAGGTGAATTAGAGAGGAGATAATTTTTTGGAAGTTGGTTTTTTTTTTTTTTTTTTTTTTTTTTTTTTTTTTTTTTTTTTCTTTTAAAAGAATATACATTTTAAAAATTGGGTTCTTAAAATAGAAATTTCATATAATTGCTTTTAAAATGGGCCCGAGTAAATAATTAAATTTCATAAGCTGCATTTGACCTGATTTACATATTGCACCCCATCTAGTAGGTGACATACTTAGAAGAGGAAAAATGTTATCCAAACTCATTATGAGAGAACTCAATCAATTCCACGGATTTAGATAACATTTTTTTCTCTTCTAAGTATGTTTATTTTTCGCATACATATACATTTTTTACATAATCTTTTTCTAATTTTGATTTTCCTTAGAATGTAAAATTTTTACGGTTGTAATACTTCATCGGAGTTAATGTTTTTAACAAATATAACTTTTTTTTATCAATAACAATTTTATTAGTCACTCCAACAAAAGTGACTTTTAAATGTGTCAAGGCATCCTTTTAAACACCATAGCTACATTCTTCTCGATTCTTGTGCAACAAGACTTTTTATCTAACGTTAATTAATAAGTCTAGTAGTCACTCTAAAAGGTTAATTAATTTTATAGTCATTCTGAAATTAGTTAAGTGTTGCATTCGTCCTCAAATTGATAATAATTGTCAAAATTTAAGGAGAAACACACTAATACACACCATATAACGAACGTGCTTTATCGTTGTCTAAAATTCCAATATCAATTATTTATAAGAGCTTATGTGATTTGCATAAAGATATTTACGTCCAAATTTTAAAAACCATAATCAGTTTGATTGAATTTGGCAATACTTTACTAAATTCAAACTCTTTCGCCATGTCAAATCCGAAGAAGAATTGAAGGATAGAAGCAAGACTCTAAAATTAAAGCTGGTTTCAGATCTTCTCATCCAACTAGAATCGGAGCATAATTTATGTTTTTGGGCAATTTGAAGAAGCAAGTGAAAGTTAAAGATTTTTTTCCAAAATTGGAATGAATTTCTATCATCCGAGGGGGGAAAAAAAAAAAAAAGGTCTGACAGAAATGAGAAATTTACAAAAATTGATTGCTCAAATTTTCGGAACTTTCCTTCTTTTTTTTTTTTTTTTTTTTTTTTCTCTTCAGATCTTCTCATCCAACTAGAATCGGAGCATAATTTATGTTTTTGGGCAATTTGAAGAAGCAAGTGAAAGTTAAAGATTTTTTTCCAAAATTGGAATGAATTTCTATCATCCGAGGGGGGAAAAAAAAAAAAAAAGGTCTGACAGAAATGAGAAATTTACAAAAATTGATTGCTCAAATTTTCGGAACTTTCCTTCTTTTTTTTTTTTTTTTTTTTGTTCCTCTTTCTTTCTGGTGTTATTGTCTTGGCGTTTGTTTCTCCATGGTACGGTTTGTTTATGCACGAGTAATCTCAGAGGCTGCTAACGAAGAGAAATTCTAATTGAACTTTGATAAGATAAAATTACCTTTTTTTATTTAGATTTATAATCTCTTCTACGAGCAGCTCTATTCAACCCCGTTGAGTTGAATCGGACTCTCTCACAGTTGAGTTCGTCGTCCACTCAAAAGTGAATTAGACGAGACCAATTTTTTTTTTATGGCAAGGAATTTAAGTACATTTTGTTTTTTGTTTTTTTGGAAAGTTTTTAATTTAATTTAAAGATAAATTGACAGGTTAATAACATAAAATGTCTAAATAGTAGTGGCCATATAAAAAATGGGTGATTCTAGGGGGGGCTCTCATTGCTCTTATAAGTAGGCGTATAATAGGTTTGTTTATTTTGATCTACCGGACATAAAATAAAGGATAGGATTAGATCAGTTAATAAGTTGTCTACTTTATTCTTTACATCTTATAATAAATTATTTATACTTATAATCAGTTAATCACTTGTTTAGTCTATTGTTTACAACTGATAATAAATTAATAAGTTGTCCGCAAAAGTTTTTTTTTAAAGTATAAATTGTTATTTTTTGCCAATAAATAATGTTAATATGTTCTATCATAAAGTTAATTTTGTTAATTAATGAGAAAAAATGACTGATCACAGATGGAAAATCACGAGAAATTCATAAAATATTATCAAGGAAATTGGCCATCCATTCTATTACTTTTTAAGTAAATTGGTTCCAAATTTCGACTATTTAAAAATAAAAAACTGTAACGAAAAATTAGTTGTCCAAGTAGATGCATTGGTGTGGATATTAAGTAGACAACTGCAATGGATGCATTTCAGTTGTAATTTAGAACCAAATTACCAAAAATATAATAAAATGGATGCCCAATTTTCTTAATAATATTTGTGTATGTCTTGCGTTTTCCTATTTATGATCAGTTATTTTTTGTCATTAATTAAAAAAATTATTTATGAACAAAAGATAACAATTTACGCTTAAAAAAGGGAAAAAAAACTTTTGAATGCCTTTCGTCAAAAAAAAAATTTTTGAGGACGTGAGGTGCAAAAAATCCTTAAAATATAGACATTTTATGACAATTTAATGGAAAAGAATTGATACTGATGATGCAAACAAAAAAAGAGTTTGTGGACTGAGTATCCAAATTCTTAAAATGGAGACCCGAATGCCAATGATTACAAAAATAATAAGAACAATTCTTAAAATATATAAATGTAACATATTTTTTAGACACATTATTTATCATGGGAAAGTGATAACGTGGTACATATGCTTTCCAACAAACATTTAGGTTTCTTTTTCCATTACGTTTGTAATTTATTAGAGTTAAATGACAAAGGTATACCTCATATTTTGAATTATTTAAAAAATGCACCAAACTAGCGAAAATTATGGCCGTGTTTAGAATTTATTTTGTTTTTATTTTTCATATTTTTCGAGAAAGAAAAAATGAAAACGGGAGAGAAACGGTGTTTGACACAAGTAAAAACAAAAAACAGAAATGAAAATGATTTTTTGGTTTAGTGTAAAATGTGAGAGAAATGAAAAACGACTTTTAGTTATTTTTCATTTTTTGTTTCCGTTTTCTCCTCTCTCGAGCAGAGAGAGAGAGAGATTAATGGATTTTTTATACTAAAAATAATCTCTCGGTAAAACTACCAAATGCATTTTCAAAAATAATTTATGTCTGAAATTGAAAATATTTTCATTTTCATTTTCATACAAAAAATAAAAACATTTTAAAACGAGTTCCAAACGCACCCTATAATTCATTTTCCAGATGTAATATTTTGTTTCAATGTAGTCTTTTGACCTATTGACCACAACTCAAGAGAGAAAAAAATCCAATCTCTTATCGGGAGTTCAGTAGTTCTCTATTTTTCGGTCGTTAAATTTATAACAGAGCAGTTTCTATTTTTCGATCGTCAGATCTGTAATAATTATGTATATTATTTTAATATAATATGATTTTAATCAGATTCAACGGTCATAAAATAATTTTACCAGGAAGAAGTCCCAATAATACCCTTCTAAAAGTTGTTTTGAGAACATGTTATTTCATTGTCGTTGAGTCTTAACTAAACACCCGGCACTAGACTTATCTGAATCACCATAGGACCTACCGTCAACTAGTTGGTTAGATAGGCAAGTCTACCAAGGCCATTTGGAGGGCTCCCAAATGGCTTCTTGCCGACGCCAGTGGTGGCGGTCTTGTCGCCAAGGACTACGGAAAATAAAAAGTTCTATTTTTTTGGCTTCCACTTTGCAATTGTTTGATTAGTTCATCTAGTCTTTAATAAAACGTTTTATTTCTAAACTTTAGTGATCTTGCAATATTTCTTTACTCTAAAGTACGATGGAGAGATTATATTGAAAAAGAATGATCAAATATGCAAGATAATGTTGCAACATAAGTGGAATATTTGGATATGATAGAAGGAGTAGATGCACATGACTACTTGACATCTATTATGTACTATTGACTAGTTCCTTTACTCACATAAAATAAACCATGAGAGCGTATATATATATATATATATATATATATATATTGTCCAAAAGGAAATAAGAAGATACCTTTTTAAGAAGGAAAGAGGATGAAGAGGGAATAGATTAATAGTCACCATATAGTTTAAAACCTCCAAAGATGAAAATACCTTGAGATTCTCAAGGTTAAAAAGAGGCTGCTGTAATTTTGCTTTTTTAGCTGGGACTAGGTTATATTTTTGCTTGAAGTGTTAGCACATTTCCCTGAACGTTATGAAAGAGGCCATCAAACGCTTATAGAAATGTTCATTGAAAGTCCTACAGACAGACTCTACTCTTTAAATGAGAAGCGCGTCACCTCAATTCCACTAAATATACTAACGGTAAGAGTATGTGAGGTGTTCTCCTAAACATTCTAAATTAAGTACTAAGTTAGTAGAAAACTAGTCTTCACATTTAATACCTAAATGGAATAACCCGAACTCAAACCGGTGACCATAAACCCACCATAATACTCCATTTCCACTAGACACCACACTAAGTAATTAGCTGAGACTAGGTTGATGTAATAGAGTTCGGTCTAGTTCCTTTTCTTACTAAGAGGAAACTCTCACTTGTAATATAATAATATAATATGCATACATATATAATATAATATATATATATATAACCAAACTATGAAAAGATGGGCTGAGCAGATGTATGAAAAATTGTGGAAAAGGAATTCTGCTGTATTCTTTATTCACCGTTATAATTAAACGTAAATCTATATACACATTTAAAGAAATATTAACATCACTCTTTATGTCACTCTTTATATTTATTATTTGACATGTGAATTTTATTATTTAATTTTTTATTTAAATGATAATATATTATATTAATAGAATTTATGTGTCAAATAATTAATATAAATAGTTATGTTGGCATTTATTTAAGTTGAGCGGAAGAGAGAGAGAGAAAGAATAATGAACCCTACATGTTTTATGCTACCTTGGGACGTGCCAGTGGCTTCCTGTCTTGTATTTGGAAACTAAAGGCATCAAAAACCAAAACATGTTTTCTCTCATGATCGTTTTGATTGTCAATTAAAATGAGCGCAAAAAAAATTTATTGACCGTACTTATTTTCAAATTAAAAAGTAGATAATAATAGTAGTAATAATAATAATCTAGGATTCAAGGTATTAATGATACTTAGAAATCTAAATAGACTAAGATTTGATTTGGACTAGATGGTTAAACCAACCATAACAACTAGCAGTTGATGAGATTAATAATGGTTGAACTACTCACTATCAACTAGAAGCCATATTAGTTTGATTTAGACATTTTATTGACCGTACTTATTTTCAAATTAAAAAGTAGATAATAATAGTAATAATAATAATCTAGGATTCAAGGTATTAATGATACTTAGAAATCATTTATTGACCGTACTTATTTTCAAATTAAAAAGTAGATAATAATAGTAGTAATAATAATAATCTAGGATTCAAGGTATTAATGATACTTAGAAATCTAAATAGACTAAGATTTGATTTGGACTAGATGGTTAAACCAACCATAACAACTAGCAGTTGATGAGATTAATAATGGTTGAACTACTCACTATCAACTAGAAGCCATATTAGTTTGATTTAGACATGCACCTACTTTGTCTCTCTGTCTTCACCTATCCATTTTTTTCCTTGAAAATGATAATATTGAATTTTTCTTTTATGTTCGAAAGAAATTGGAGAAAAGCAGAATAATACGCCAATTAATGATAATAACTATCTAGGATAAAGATTATAAGATAATTACAAAATGGGGAACCCATTATTTCCTCTAAAAGAAGTGGAGGAAAAGATGCATTTTTTATGTCCTATTTTCTTGATTTGACGAAATGGACGGTGCGTGGTGGGGTAGATTTGGCCAAAATTAATAGGGATAAGCACTTTAACATTTCGGCTATAAGCACTTTGGATAAGGATTTTGTAAAATATCATTTGACTCGTGGATCTTAAAAAAAATAAATAAACAAAGTTCCGTGATTAAGTGAGAAATGGGTTGTTTTTTTCTCTCCTCTTTCTTTTTCATACGAATTTTGAAGAATTAATTAAAAGTAAAAAATCCAACATCATTTTTATCTTCTCAGCTCATATCCTACTTTGAATATTCTTTTGATAAAACTTACTTTGGGACCTAAAGACCGAGAACTTGTTTTCTTTATTAGTTACTAATTAGCTAATAGCTCGCGTGTTTTCGTGAAAAATATTGTTATATTATACAAAAAATTAAAATTTTTAATAGTGTAGAATTAGTTTATATATATATATACATATAGATATATCTATATAATATTTTAGATAAACGTGTCTTACAATGTATTATAGCTTTTGTTTTTCTTAATTGTAAAATACAAATTTTAAAAAATTAATAATAATAATAATAATTTTGGAAGTTAAAAATTTACATTGGTGTTGTTGATGCTGGTAGGAACTCAATTTTTTGATTTTGATGGGAAAATATGTGTATGTAAAAGTAAGAATAATTACATGAAAAGGTAATAAAAATTTTTAAATATAAAGTAGACCGCGTCTTTGGGTGCATGACTCATTTAAAATAACAGTTATACGAATCATCGGAAATTAAAAAAAGACGAGAAAAAAGAAAGGATAGAAGAATAGTAATAATTAATATATTATCATTAGTGACTATATTAGTAAAACCGCCGAGATGTTGGCTCCGCGCGCTCTTCATGCGCCTATTGAACCATTAATAATTTTGATCCGACCACCGAAGTAATTTCTACTTTAATTTATTTAAGAAGGTGCGACTTTATTTTATTTTAGTGTATGTTATTTTATTTTATTTTTCATTCAAATTATTTATACTATTTTCATTTGAGAGGCTTTAAAAATCTAGCTCAAAATAATATTAAAATGGATAAAATTGGAGCACAAATAAACACCTTTTTCTTTTCTAATTTTTTCTTTTTTAGTCTCTATTTAGTTTTAGTCTTAAACGCGCACACATGATTAATTTAAAATAATAGCTAACATAAATTGTTTAAAAAAAAAAAGAAGTAAAAAAGGCGACGTAAAAGAAATGAAAATTGAAAAAATAAATCGGAAATGCTTTGAAACCGTTTGATTAAAAATTTCGACGGCTCAAATTCGCACGTGAGAAGCAACTCGACGACCAAGTTCATCTAATCAATCAGAGCCGTCTTGTCTTCAAACCGTGGCTACTGCTGTTATACTGAGGTATGGTATTAACGATTCCGGATACAGGGTTGCCGGCCATTAAGCAGAAATTAGATACGTCACAAGTGAGGAGCGCTCAGCAAGAGTGACAGTTGCGCAGTGGTGGGCCCCACCACTTCTCCTTCCGCTAGTCAAGAGTCAACATGTAACGACCTCCATGCGAAAGACCCAAAAGGCCTGCCTAGGAAAGAGAAAAGAAAAAAAGGAAAAGAAAGACAAACTTGGCAATTTAGCTACCAGTGGCGGGTCTCGCCACATTTCCTTCACCCAGCCGATAATCGACACATGTGTTGAGAATGATATTCTAAAAATATAAGATATAATTAAATTTTTATTATTTATTTAAATTTTTATATTTAATAATAACGACCGATGGAAACGCACCTATCATCTCTATATATATTTATCTATTAGTGTATATATATTTATATATATATATATATATATGAGAGAATTAGTTGACATGTCTGCTTATTCTTGATTTTCGTTTTTTTTTTCCTCTCGTTTGACTTTCTATTTGACGCTTTTTTTTTCTTTTTTTTTTTTTTTTTCATCCTTTGGCGTTGAATTGTAAATACACGTCTATTTAAGTCTCAATACTTGTTTGGAACTTCTACCACTTTAACACATATAATCAAGGAAATTTGTAGTATATGGCAGATTTCATAAATTTAAAGTAATAAATAGCATAATTATTTTAATTAGTAAGTTAATAGCAGAATCTTATAAAAAAATTATTGTTTTCTCCATCTTACCCTTATTTTCAATTTCACCCTACTAATATGAAACCCTAATCCCCTCTCCCTTTGTATCGTACGCACGCTCTCTCTCTCTCCACCCTCACACTATCTCTCACTCTCTCTCTTCTTGCTATCTCTCTCTCACTTTCTGTCTCTTCACTCTGCTCGTACCACCGGACATGGAGAGCTCCTTGCAACGGCGGCGGCGTCACGAGCCCAAGCTAAAGGGCAACAACATCTCATGCCTCTCTCTCCTCCCACCGTGAAAGTATCTAAACCTCATAATGAGGGTATAATTGACATTTTGTTTGGTGTTAAAATACTGATTCCAAGTTTTCTTATATTTACTAAATTCATTACTATTTTTTGCTATTTATTATAATTACACCTCTAATTTCTGCTATTTCCTTCTCTCATATACCAATGAATGAGTTCTCATGCCTAATCCCAGAATTCTTCCGAAACGTGCATGATGTCTCTTCACAGTTCAATCAACAAATTAACGATTTATCAGTGATAAACCATTCAAAAATTGTAATGCTACACCGATGTAAATGCGCGCCACAAGTGGTAATAGCCGACACAAATGGAAATGCGCGCCACTAGTAACTATGTGATTCTTATTTGTTTTTTGACAAAAAAAGAAGCATTGGATTAATATTAAAAAAAAAATACATTCAATAATAGATTTTTTTTTTATTTGAAAATTTACAAGCAACCAAAAAAAAAACAGAAAAGTTCATACATGATGCATCAAACAGGGAACAAAGAACAATTAATAACGGTCAACAGAAAAAGGGCTAATTAGTGACTCTTCAAGTTCTCGAAAGCCTCGGTAAACAGCCTCCGTCTGACTCTGTGGAAGGGGCAACCTCCGCACCTCAGTCATGTATCTGCCACATTCAATGACCACAAAATCAGACCTAGAACCAGATTACAAGGCATCTATAGATTATAACGATGCTCCGAAAGCTAATGCTGAGAGTGGTTTAAAACCTGCTGCTTTTTCTTCTTTTTTTTTTAATTTTTTTTTTTAATTTTAATCTTATGCAACACGAAGGCCATCTAAATCAGAATGTGTTTTTGAGCCACCTATTCTATGACGCTACTAGCAATTGAGAACAGCTTATGCAAGTCAACTTTCTAGGTACAATGAAAAATGCTTGGGGGTACTACTGCTGCTACTGTTAAGCATCACAACTAATAGAAAATTGACCCCATGCCGTGGAAGCCACTTTCTATGAGCAAGTGGTGCTTAGCGCTATAGGTGACCTCTAACATTGTTTAGACACAATACTCGAAGAATATCTCAAACTACAAGAAAAGTTGGTTAGACATTTTGTGTAAGTTTTACTGTGCCAATTCTTGTGCAAGTTTAAACTTATCGCCGTCAAAAAGAGGAAAAGACAACATTATGATGACTTGGGACTAATGTTTTAACGTTATGGCATAAGACTATAGTAACTTTTATTACAATGCATGCATCGCCAACCCACCTTATCTATTTCATGACCATGTACGGACAAATCCTAAGATGTTTTATATCCTATGTAACCACGACAAACAAGAGAGATAACAAGTTCACCTGTTTGCTGCACTTGTGATCTTATCACGGATCCCTTGATTAATAACTGCTGTTTGCTCCAGTGAAAACGTTCCACCTAAAATTAAGGAAGCTCCAGTTGCACTAGTACCCATTCTTTGAGCAAATACCGACATTGCCCACTCTCGAAGTACTGTTAGTACTGATCTGAGAAGGCGTAATCTGAGCTTGGCTGATGGAAAAATAGCTCCGCTTGACAACAATTGATCGTAAGTGTTCAATACAGGTTCAGTTGCACCCTTGCAAGCTGCAAGAAGAGCCCTCGGAACATCTTCATCTCTGACAGATTCAACCCCCGACTCCAATCTCTCCTATAAAAAGATGCAAAGAAAATCAGATAAATAAACAATTTATACACAGAACCATTCATCTAAACTGATGTTTAGAGTAAATATTATCACTTAGAAAGAAATGTTCATATGCATGCAACATGTACCAGTGCAGCCTTTTCCAGGTGAAGACACAAAGTGTCTAAGGGTAAACCAGCTCCATCTCCAGGATAAATGTGGGAACCAACTCTCTTCAGTACAGAACAAGCCTCAGCAATGCCGCCCCTCGAAAGTGCTTGATCAACAAGTCTAGCACAGGTTTCTCTTATGATGCTGCTATCAGCATCGCCAGAATAATTTGCAAAATATAGCATTTCCAGACAAATCTGATTGCAACAAAATGAAAGCAATGACTCAGCACAGAACAGAAGTATAACTTGCAGGCTTGTAGCAACCCCTACCGTAATTCTAAGTAGCTGACCGTTTTTATACCATGTCAAGGTTTCACATATAGTACATTTTCAGTTATAATTTCATTCATATAAACACAAAAATAAAGAAACTGAATCAATGGCCGAGGAGATTTTACTATATCTATAAAGCAGCATAAATAAAAAAATGATCAAACCGACCCCTTTCAACCATAAATAGATTTACACGAATAATAATACACAAACATATAAACTTAGCAAAGATTATTAGCATATATAAATAATGTGTGCGTGCATATATTGTATGGATAATATGTATGGGTAATAGTATAAAATGAGGGAGAGTAGAGACAGATAAATGCACAACACCATTAAGGAATTCAGGTTACTAAATATGTTTTCTCAAAGAACTTTACCTCCCAAAGCTCAAATGGAACAGCATAGTCATTATATAGCTGAGTTATACTCTTCAAATCTAAAGATAGCTCTTTGGCCTTTTCGCGTGCATTATTTGCAACATTTGCATCATCCACTGACGTGCTTTCAGGGTCTGTTCCGTTTTGGACAGAGTCAGAAGCACCTGAAGAAGTTTCTAGCCTGGAAGCTATAGCCTCCAATTCTTCTTTGATCTTGACCTGAAACCGAAGAACGGCAAGTTTCCCTTCTAGTAAATCCAGTAGTCCATTTTCAACAGCACCCCTTGTAGAGCTAACCAGGCCATCACTGGTACTTGCATTCTTGGCCTGTAAAACAGCATTACTTAGGTAGTGACACCTGAAATTGACGACACAAGAAGCATTAGAGAACAATCGGCTAGATGAATAAAATCTCGTGGAATTGAGGCTAAAGAGTTTTGGGTTTTTGTAGAAAGCAGACATTTTCTTGAGCAAAAAGAAAGAACCTGAGCTTCATTTTTGAAATGAATGAACCTAAGATTTGTCTAAAAAAGATACATATGAAAGAAGAGAGAACCAGAATATCTCTATATATGCGTGCTTAAAAACTCAAGTGTCGCTTATGCATAGGACTAAATCTGATTAACAAGCATATTCATATTTTAGAAGGCCAAAAGGGCAACAAAATACAATGTTTTGCATGTTTGAGCTAGCAACCATGAGTCCATGACCAAAATGTTGATTTACAATTAATACATTTCTACCATGCAAAACAAAACACAACCCAACGACAAATAGGCACCTAAGAAGTTTAATACAGTTGGAAAGAAGTATCAATGTTTCAGATAAGCAAAAACCATAGATTTCTGGTAACCAGATACTCCAAGAAAACGTAAAAAAGTAGCCAAGAAGACGAATGTTGGGGAATCTACCTTTGCTCTAAAGTAGGAATATCCCCTGCATCAGTTGAGCGCCTTTCAGCCAGTCTTAATAATATATGAGCTGCAAGAAGGTGCTGCCGCTTCAAGACATAATACCGTGCCAAAAGGTCAAAGTACTTGGCTTGATTGGGTAATATAGGTGCTCCCAGTTGACGCATTCCAGAAGCCCCTGATGACACAGCAGAAACAGCTCGAATCTGCAATGAGAGGTGGAGGGTGAAAAACAACAATAACGAAAGAAAAAAAACAAAATGCAGTGTTAAATAACTCCTAAGAAAGAGTGCCAAGAATTGGTAGAAATGGAATGTAGAATTTGATTTTTTGAACAAAAAACTTGATAGTGAAAATTTTAAATCGGAATAAATAAAAAATTAAGGGGGAAAAAAACCTCTTGAATTGGTTCGCGCCCAGCACTTTGTAGGAAAGGCACCAAATCAGGACCACCGTACTCCAATAACTCACTTTCGAGGCCTAAATCAATCATTGCCCGGTACAAGTACTCATGAAATAATCTATCAGGTGATTTGACACCAAGCTGAACAATCTGGCATATATATTTGTTCCGAGAGGCCTGATCAAGGGCCAATCTTGAAGCTGCAGGTCTAAGTGGAGACCCAAATTCTCCACGTGAAGGAACACCCTTCAAAGAACGTAATGCATTAATGACTATCTCATAACAAATTTCACGCTGAGCAAGTGCATGCTCTCGAACTGCTGCATCAACTTGGTCATTAAAAGCATCACCTGCTGGATCAAGAGCCTGTGCCTTTTGTAGAGGTAAGTGAACAACAGCATCATAGAACCTGTAATGGAATCGTCATTTAAGTTTTAGACACGTTGACCAAATTAAGAATTGGCAACCAAATTCATTGGAATAGCCCTCCACTTGACATAAGCAACTGACCTTAAATCCTCAAACCGTTTGCAGACAGTTTGTAAATCTGCAGACTCTGGAACTTTACTTAAGAAATTGAAGGCCTCTCTAGCAAGATTCTCCTTCTCCTCAGGATCAGGAGTTACAGCAGCTCTTTCAAGGCACTCCACAGCGAGGAAAAACTTGTGATCAGACTCCTTGTAATAGCTAGGACAACCCTCTCGTAGTCTCGCACTTATATCATCAACAGTCCCCATGCCATCAGCACTGGTATAACACTGAGAAAAAAATAAGCCAAGTCACCGTAAGGAAAATTTGGAATAAAGAATAATGATCTCAGATAAAACAAGCTTGTAAACAAGGGGAATAAAGAAATTTCGCTTGCGTTTTTAGGATCCCATTTAGTGGATCTCAGAGAACACTGGTTTGATCTCACATTACCTCCACCAGAGCAGATATAAGCAGTGTAGCAATGCGGTCACCCTCTTCGGAGCAAACTAGCTGATGAAATGTTAATTGGACTAATGTTTGTCGTAGATTAGTGTCAAAACCCTGAACCAAGCGAGTAACATGATGCTGAGAAAGAAGTTGGAGAAGAAACAGGGCTTCACTGGATCTAAAAAGCAATTGCCTGATGCATTCCATTGCCCTCACCTGTGGAACAAGAAACCAAGTCGCAAAAAGGAATGAAAAATATTGGTCTAATGGCCTTTTGTAGACTACAACACGACGACAATTTTGACTTACCTCCATAGCAGCCAGCTCTGCAGGACTATATGGTAACCTCTGCCTTTTATTAGATGCACCACTGCCACTAGACTCGGCACTCCAAGAGTAAGCACCAAATAAGTTTCTCACCATACTCTGGTCACCAGCACCTATTTCGGAACCAGTCCCATAAAGAATTGAACCAGTCAAGTCTCCCAGTCCAGCAACACAGCCATAGAGTCCCCTTCTCTGATTCCTTCTAGAACTCAAGAACTTCTCTAAAGAACGAAGTTTGTTTTCCAGTACTTGCATAGCCTGAATAGACAATCTACATGAGACAAGTCCAGTCTCAGATAAAGCATCTGCAGAACCTCCTTTTACAGCCATCACAGGAAGTTCCCACACTGGGAAAAGTAGCCTTGAAGAACACAAGCAAAGCCCTTCATAAGCACCTGAAAACACTGGCTCAGCCTCCTGAACAACCTGACCCATGCTAAATCCCCCAGAAGCTGTCCTAGTGTTTGACAATGCATTACCACCCTCAAGTTGTGGCATTCCAACAAGTCTTGGATCCTCAAACGCTTCAGCCGCCTTTTCAGCAACAGCATTGCTTATAAGATTTTCAGAATACATTATCCTGGCTGACAGCATCAAACACATTGCAGCTGCCTCACCAGATCCAAAACGATTAAAGAAATCTTCTAAAATTGATCTCGGTGAATTAGTTTCAAACAACCTTCTCAAAATATCCACAGGCCTGTTATACACAATTTCCATCATGCCTATGGTACTAAAAACAACAAGTCTCCTCCTTGGCAGTATATGTTGGGTTGTAAGGTCCCCTCTAGCCCAGAGTTTTAGGGACGCCTTTTCAGAGGATTCCCATGAACTTTCAATTCCAGTAAATTCAATTTCTGAATATAGGGAGTGTACTGTTGTTGCAGTATCAGGATTTGGTAAGACATCTGCTACAAATAGCATCCGTCCTTCAACTGATAAAGAAGAAACAGATTCCCTTAATGCCCGAGTACTTCTTGAACTCGTCCCTGATGTACCTGAGACCAAGGACTGTGTGCTCGAATCCCGACTTACAACAAGAAGAGAAGACATGGTTGGTGGAGATGAATCAGAAAGTACAAGAGTTCCAGCAGAATAATATGCTGTCTCAACCTTCAGTGAGAGATCTTCATTCTGAGGTCTACCAACAAGAGACATAGCTCCAAAGGCAAGCCCACTGCTGACACCCAAGGGAGGAGAGGGCCTGGTAGCAACAACTTTTAGACAACTAGGTTTATAATGGTTCGTATTAAAACCACCCAAATTTCCACCTGATGAAGAAGTCGTGAGATACATCCTTCTGCCATCTGATAAAACAGCAACAAGGTGTAGACATTTTGATTCCAGCATGGACAAAGGTGATATACAAACAATAGATGGCTTTGCTGACCGATTTGGGGTCCTTTGTCCAGTTGATTGTCTACCCCCGTAATGAGTGTCCCTCTGATTGATAACATTCCTTTCTTCTGCCACCTTCTTCAATGGTCCATCACCATTAGGGCCCACAACAAAAACCTGAAGTTTCATTTCTTCAGTTCGTGCATATAAAATGTTTCTTTCATTATCAACAACTAATTCAATGATGGGGTCAACAGCTCCAAACTTAAACACATTAGGCACAACCCATCTGCAAAATAAGTGTTTGCATCAATGCACGGTATAAATGAAAAAACAGCAAATTCTAACTTTATTATTTAAAGCTGACAAACTACAATGAGGATGATTATGTGCAAATTATGAAATTAGATAACAACAAAGTAATTTGCCCTTAAATTGCTTTTGAAAACTACCCGGTTCAAACTTTAAATCATGAATACTCACAGTTCGGAAGCTTGATATCTTATTACCACGGAAAGGATCAAGTACTATATTACATAATTACCTTGATATGACACTGCTAAACCCAGAAGTCAGGCAAACTTTCCGGCAACGCCTTTGCCAGCCTGAACCAGTTGAGTAATGAAGTTCATAAATGTGGCCATCACGGCCAGCCAAGAAAATACGACCTGCGTTAGTACATGCAATACAAGTCATGGTGACTCCATCTGATGGTGCTGTATATTCTGGCAAAGGTTGCAGCGAGACCTCTGCATATGGATCTGCATTATCACCTCCACCAGAGCAGCATACTCCTACGAGAACTAACTGACAACAAGAAAAGGATAATGAGATTCTTTACCAATAATATACATGAACCTTACCCAACTTTTCGATGTTATGTGACAAATGAAGTGTTACTTTTCAATTTGTGAACGTTATCAAATCCAGTTTATAAGGTTGAATTTTACTGAATGAAAACTCAATTCACATATTAGTTGTTACTAAAAGGTTGCAATAAAATGGGATGTTAGGTACTCCTCCTTGAAGAGGCCCTGTCACATGCCACCCATATTGTAAGGGTTTGCACTTGGGCCCACGTTTCAATGCTCTTAAAAATCTTAGGGATACAATCAATTTGGTACCCTTTGTTATATCGAAGCATCTCGAAGGTATCCTGTCTTTTTAATAATATTAAATAAGTACCTTCGAGCTTGTGGGTACCCTAAGACCCTTTTTGGGACATAAAATGTCCTTTCTACCCTTCTATTTAATCAATTACAAATATTTTTTTAAAAGTTCTAAAAATATGTTAGAGTTTAAAAATCTAAAAAAAAAAAAACACAATTTCTACAGTTTTTAAGTTTTTAAAATATGAATTTTAAAAAGTACTTTTAAAATATTTTTGTAAAATTTTAAAATTTTTAGTTTCTAATTAATTAATTAGAAGGCCAGATTGGTCATTTTATATCTCAAAAAACAGCCTTAAGGTACTCACAACATGTTTTCTAAAACACGAAGGTACCTATTTAATATTAAACAAAAAGTTACGTACTTTCGAGATGTTTCGATATAACAGAGAGTACCAAAATGATTTTATCAAAAATCTTATTTTCACTTATATCAACAATTGTATCACTCCAAGTTTCGTTTATTTCAACAATTAAAAGAAAATAAAATTTGTCCAATAATTGTCTTCCAAAGAAACATTTTCAAAGTACATATTACGGAAAGCAAACAAAAAGACCAAGGATTCGTTACTACCTCAACAGGTGTTGCCAAAATTAACAGATACTGGATCGCTTCAACAAAGACACCAGGTTTTGATTTTGCAAGACCAACAGCACAAATAGCTTGCTCTTCTCCACTGTATTCTGCACATTGACCATCCCTGATCAAGAAAGAATGTCAAACAATGAACGAAAAGAATGTAGAGACCAGAGTTTTAAATCAACATTGAGGAAGTCATAACTCATTGGCAAACAACAAACTGTTTGATTCTGTATTGATCCTATCCTGCATTGTTTTCTTATAACGAGCACCATATGTATAGTTTTGTAATATGAATATCTAAATAGTTGAACATTTTGACAACAACACGTACATTTATGTTTACACACAGAGAAAGAAGCAAGTAAAACTAATGCAACAAGCATTATAATGCCCATTATAGAACACGCAAGTAAGAAAATATATTCCTCTCACAACTGACTTCCTCATGAACAAAGAAATCTACAAAGAACATTCTTAGGAAATCTAATAAGGTCCTAAACTATGATATAAGAGGTAAGATTACTAATCATTGAATTATACTTGAAGACTAAAAAGATTACTTTCAAAACAAAAAAAAAAAAAACCAGCATCAAGGATAACAAAATAAATATCATCTCAGACAGCTAATTAAGGCCTCTATTATTCTTCTGTCCTAAAAGAAAACATAGTTCGTAGCATCCTTTTTTTTTGGGGGAAAAGAAACAGAACTTCATTAGAAAAATCACATATATAAAAAACACTAACAAGGAGGTCGGGGATTCCTCTTGCTCCAACAAAAGCAAAATGAGAAAACTACATCAGTAGATAGATTCTAATTCCTAACCAAATTCGACAAGTTGAAGTTAGAAAAATCTTAGTCCTTAGACAATCATATAGCAACCAAAGACTTCATTTTATGAACAACTAAGGTCTTCAAAAATCCTCCTATTTTGTTCTAACCAGTTTGCCCAACATAGTTCTTAGCTTTCAATCAGTGAAACAGAAAAATACTTGTTCCCATGAGGTGGGAAAAAACCTGCAATGTATAAATCTTTTTATTTTATTTTTTGATACAAGCTAGCTGCTCCCATGATTCGAGTTTGGAATTCACAGTATACTACAATGAGATGGTAGCCCTTTGGCAGGAATTGGATCAATGCTATGATGATGAATGGGAGAATCCAAATGATTGTGCAAGGTATATGAAGCGTGAAGAGAATGATCGTGTCTACGTGTTTCTTGCAGGAGTTAATCGAAGTCTGGATGAGGTAAAGGGAAGGATTCTTGGTCGAAAACCCCCGCCCTCTATCCGAGAAGTTTTTTAAAAAATACGACAAGAAGAAAATAGGAGAAGAATCATGTTGAACAGCACAGCACCAACTCCAGAACCTGAGAATTCTGCTCTAGTCTCCTGCAACTCAGGAGGATCCGACATAGAAGGTGAACGGAAAAAACGCCCGTGGTGTGATCATTGTCGGAAACCATGGCACACTAAGGAGACATGCTGGAAACTTCATGGAAAACTAGCAAATCTCAAGAAAAAACCAGAGGGGAATGGCAGGGCGTTCAAGACTACTACGGAAGACTCTCAAGAGCAGTCCATTGACTCAGAAGTGTTACCTTTCACTAAGGAACAATTAGAGCATCTATATAAACTCTTTAAATCTCCACAATTTGCTGTCAATCCTTCATGCTCACTTGCAACCCAAGGTAATTCGTATGTCACAGCCCTTTCTAGTCTAGGTTCTTTCTCTTCTAGTCCATGGATTATAGACTTTGGAGCAACAGATCATATGACAAACTGCTCACATCTCTTCTCATCCTATAGTCCTTGTGCAGGAAACAGGAAAATTAAAATTGCTAATGGATCTTTTTCGGCAATAGCCGGGATTGGTTCAATCAAAGTTTCCTCTCTCATAACTCTTAATAATGTGCTTCATGTCCCAAAATTGTATGTAACCTCTTATCTATTAGTAAGATAGCACAAGATCTTAAGTGTCAAGCTAATTTTTATCCAACTCATTGTGAGTTTCAGGAACTAGCCTCGGGGAGGATGATTGGCAATGCTAGGGAAAATGGAGGACTCTACTTTTTTGAAGAAGGACCAACTCCGAGTAAACCAGTCCAAAGTTCATGTTTTGAAGCTATGTCTCTTTCTAGGAATCATGAAATTATGTTATGGCATTATAGACTTGGTCATCCAAGCTTTTATTATTTAAAACGTTTGTTTCCATCTTTATTTCTCAATAAGAATCCTTCTTCATTTCAGTGTGAAATTTGTATTGCAAAACAACATCGATCTACTTATTCTCCACAACCATACAAACCCACTAAACCTTTTTCCCTAATCCACAGTGATGTTTGGGGCCCCTCACAAACTTCTACTCTTTTCGGGAAAAGATGGTTTGTCACATTTATAGATGACCACACTAGAGTAAGTTGGGTTTATTTGTTGAAAGAAAAAACAGAAGTTGAAGGAGTTTTCAAAAACTTTTACACTATGGTACAAACTCAATTTAATGGAAATATTCAAGTCTTTAGAAGTGATAATGGAAAAGAGTTTTTTAATAGTATTTTGGGGAATTTTTTTACTGAAAAGGGGATTATTCACCAAAGTTCATGTAATGACACCCCTCAACAAAATGGAGTAGCTGAGAGAAAAAATAAACACCTTCTAGAAGTTGCTAGAGACTTCCTTTTCACACATAATGTTCCAAAATATCTTTGGGGTAATGCCATTCTCACAGCTACCTATCTCATTAATCGGATGCCCTCAAAAATTCTAGATTTTCAAACTCCTTTGCAAATCTTCTCAAAAACCCTTCCATTCTCTAGGGTCTTATCAGACTTGCCTATTAAACGCTTTGGATGCACTGTTTTTGTTCACAACATTGATCAAAACCGAAGTAAACTAGATCCTAGAGCCAAAAAATGTGTCTTTGTAGGCTATGCTCCAACAAAAAAGGGATATAAATGCTATGATCCTATTTCGAAAAAATTGTTTGTCTCTATGGATGTCACTTTCTTTCAAACACAGCCGTTTTTCAAGTCTCCTCTTCAGGGGGAGAAAAATAGTGAAGATCCGACTTGGGATAAAATAGAACACTTGGTGACTGAAGTTCCTTTCCAGCCTAAACAGAATTTGATTTCAGAATCTGGTTCTAAACAGTCACCAACAAACTCGGTTTTAACTCAAAACCAGGAATACCAAAGTCTCATTCCAGCAGAAAATAATGGTCCTTTAGAAGGAGATGCAAATAAAAGGAAATTTGGACTAGTTTACTCCCGAAAGAACTTGACTTGTGGAAGGGAGTCTGAAAATTTCCAGCAAAGCCGAAACTCCAACCCGAGGCAGGACCAAAATCTTGTGAATGCCCCTTCTCCCGTCCAAGATTATCCAGGTATCTCTCCTCCCTTAAACTCCATTCCCGGAGAAACAACTCTTAATAACCTCCCAATTACTGTCCGAAAAGGGGTTAGATCATGTACTAAGTATCCAATGTCCAAATTTGTGTCCTATGAAAAATTGTCCCCAATGTTTTCTTCCTTCACTACTCAACTCTCACTTGTGGAAATTCCAAAGAATGTTCAAGATGCTTTACAGGTCCCTGAGTGGAAGGAGGCAGTTCTAGAGGAAATGAGGGCTCTCAAGAAGAACAATACTTGGAGGATGGTTGACCTACCAAAGGATAAGAAGACTGTGGGCTGCAAATGGGTGTTCACAGTAAAATACAAGTCAGATGGATCTCTGGAAAGATATAAGGCTCGTTTGGTTGCAAAGGGCTTCACTCAAACATATGGAATCGACTACATGGAAACTTTTGCCCCAGTAGGAAAACTTAATACTGTTAGAGTACTTCTCTCATTGGCAGCAAACCTGGATTGGCCACTACAGCAACTAGATGTCAAGAACGCTTTTTTGAATGGTGATTTGGAAGAAGAGGTGTACATGGATGCCCCACCAGGTTTTGACAGAGAGTTTGGCTCTAAGGTGTGCAGATTGATGAAGTCATTATATGGTTTGAAGCAGTCGCCGAGGGCGTGGTTTGAGAAATTTACTTGCTCAGTAAAAAGGCAGGGTTATACACAGGCTCAAACGGATCACACAATGTTCTTCAAGCACTCACCAAGCGGAAGAATTACCATCCTAATTGTCTATGTTGATGACATTGTCTTGACAGGGGATCACCCGGTAGAGATGCACAGCTTAAAAAAGAATTTAGCTACAGAATTTGAGATCAAAGACTTGGGCTCCCTCAAATATTTCCTTGGGATGGAGGTGGCAAGGTCAAAGAAAGGAATTGTTATAAGTCAACGGAAGTATGTGTTAGACCTACTGAATGAGACAAGTATGAGTGGATGTAAACCGGTAGATACACCGGTGGACCCCAATGTTAAGCTCAACAACAGTGGGGAAGGAGATCCAGTGGACACAACAAGATATCAAAAGTTAGTAGGTAAACTAATCTACTTATCTCATACGAGACCAGACATAGCTTTCGCAGTCAGCCTTGTTAGTTAGTTTATGCACTCACCCAGGAAGGAACACTTAGAGGCTACTTACTGTATTCTAAGATACTTGAAGAATTCTCCTGGGAGAGGTCTAATTTTTAGAAAGAACACTCAACGAGGGATTGAAATCTACACTGATGCAGACTGGGCTGGATCCTCCACAGATAGGAGATCAACAACAGGATATTGTTCCTATGTATGGGGTAATTTAGTTACTTGGAGGAGTAAGAAGCAAAGTGTAGTAGCAAGGAGCAGTGCCGAGGCAGAGTATAGAGCAATGGCTAATGGTGTGTGTGAACTACTGTGGTTACAACGGGTGTTGAATGAATTAAAGTTGCTGATAGAAGCTCCTATGAAGTTATACTGTGACAACAAAGCTGCAATCAGCATTGCCAACAACCCTGTGCAACATGATAGAACCAAACATGTTGAAGTTGATCGGCATTTCATCAAGGAAAAGCTCGAAGGAGGTTTGATCTGCATGCCATTCGTTCCAACAGTACAACAAACAGCAGATATCTTCACGAAGGGATTGTTCAAGTCGACTTTTGATTTTTTTGTTAGCAAGTTAGGTTTGCATGATATCTATGCACCAACTTGAGGGGGAGTGTAGGAAATTAGAAGATTTTATCTTTTCAGTTTTTGAATTAAAGAGCCAAATCCCTTAGTTTGGGATTAGGATCCTAGGAGATAGGGAATTCTGGTTTTTTCTAGATAAACACCGGATCTAGATAGATTTAGATAAGATAAGAGCTTATTTGAATTTCTATGAGTTGTCAAGGGTACTTGGTATCCTATAAATTAGGTTTACGTTACACTAATAATAATAAGAAAAAAAGGAAGTTTTTCCCTTCAAAACCTTCAATTATAATGCCCATTATAGAACACATAAGTAAGAAAATATATTCCTCTCACAATTGACTTCCTCATGAACAAAGAAATCTACAAAGAACATTCTTAGGAATCTAATAAGGTCCTAAACTATGATATAAGAGGTAAGATTACTAATCATTGAATTATACTTGAAGACTAAAAAGATTATTTTCAAAACAAAAAAAAAAACCAGCATCAAGGATAACAAAATAAATATCATCACAAACAGCTAATTAAGGCCTCTATTATTCTTCTGTCCTAAAAGAAAACATAGTTCGTAGCATCCTTTTTTTTTGGGGGAAAAGAAACAGAACTTCATTAGAAAAATCACATATATAAAAAACACTAACAAGGAGGTCGGGGATTCCTCTTGCTCCAACAAAAGCAAAATGAGAAAACTACATCAGTAGATAGATTCTAATTCCTAACCAAATTCGACAAGTTGAAGTTAGAAAAATCTTAGTCCTTAGACAATCATATAGCAACCAAAGACTTCATTTTATGAACAACTAAGGTCTTCAAAAATCCTCCTATTTTGTTCTAACCAGTTTGCCCAACATAGTTCTTAGCTTTCAATCAGTGAAACAGAAAAATACTTGTTCCCATGAGGTGGGAAAAAACCTGCATTAATGTATAAATCTTTTTATTTTATTTTTTGATACAAGCTAGCTGCTCCCATGATTCGAGTTTGGAATCTCTCCCTTAAACCCACCTCAACCTGGGATCTCTACAGTGTATGATTCATTATTTAAGAATCAAAGGAAACAAGCATTTTAATGATTTATTTCTAAGTAGGGCTGGTCAACATTTTTTTTTTTTTTGGTAGCAATAACACAAGTCAACTAGAGTCAAAAACTATGCACGCTGGATCCTAGTATATAGTGTATCATTGTCTAACGGATAATCTACATTAGATTTTAGATTGTCGTTGATGTAGTTTATAGATTGGAAAGTTATTGTCAGTCATTAATATGAGACCAAATTAGATTAGATGTTTAATTTTTTATTGTTTGGCTCATTGATACTATGAGACCTGTTTTGATTTTTTATGTTTGATTTCTTCGCTTTTCTGAGGACACCTTGTTCTTGATTGGTCTGCTGTAATTTCTTGTCTCCAATAAAATTTCAGCTCTGATAATGTGTATATATATGTATATATTAGTAATTTAGTATATTACACGACGAACCAGTTTAAGTTATAGACTTATAGTGCGCCAAATAAGACAAGAAGTTCTATTACAACACAAGCAAAGCAAAATAGAAACTTGTTTAGAGAATTCAATACCGATAGCTTAATAAGAAACTTAAATCAATTGCCAGCCCCACGTTTTCATGCTAGGAAATTGGCAGCCTCGTAACCGATAAAGTTCTGTGAGTTTTTATAATTCTCATTGATAATTCTGACTAATTGTATAGCCTTAAATAATAAGGGAAGAAGGACTCTTCTCCCGAAAACAAGCAACCAAAAAAGAAAAAAATACAAAACAGGGAATCAATGAATATTACCAATATCCCTCTTATTCTAGGAAACAAATAAATCCAATTATAACTAATTCCTAGGAATCGGGTAACAGCTAATTCCTAGAAACCAGACATTAAATCATAGATTTCCACACTCCCCCTCAAACTTGGTTGTAGATGTTGATTAAACCAAGCTTGGAAATAAGATCCTCGAAGGTCTTCCTTTGAACAGCTTTTGTTAGGATGTCTGCAATCTGTTGATTGGTTGGAATGTACAAGAGAGATATCATTTCTACTTCTATCTTCTCTTTGATAAAGTGTCTATCAATCTCCACGTGCTTGGTCCTATCATGATGTACTGGGTTCTTTGCTATGCTGATTGTAGACTGATTATCACAGAAAGCTTTCATAGGTTCTGAGACTGGAAATCTTAGTTCACAAAGCATCCTTTTCAACCATATTCCCTCACAGATGCCAAGTGCAAGAGCTCTAAACTCTGCTTCTGCACTGCTTCAAGAAACCACTGATTGTTTCTTACTTCTCCAAGTGACTAGATTTCCCCAAACATATGTACAATAACTTGAAGTAGATCGTCTGTCAGTTACAGACCCAGCCCAATCTGCATCAGTGAAGATCTCAACTTCTTTCTTTGCTGTCCTTTTGAAGAACAATCCTTGACCCGGTGTCATCTTTAAGTACCTTAGAATCCTATATGCAGCTTCCATGTGCTCTTCTGTTGGATTGTTCATGAACTGACTAACCACACTTACAGCAAAGCTGATATCTGGTCGGGTATGAGAGAGATAAATGAGTTATCCAACCAATCTTTGGTATCTCCCTTTGTCAACTAGAGTGCTGTCAATCTTACTTCCCAGTTTTGAGTTGGGGTCCTTAGGAGTGTCAGCTGGCTTGTATCCGAGCATCCCTGTCTCTTTCAAGAGGTCCAACACATACTTCTGTTGTGAAACTGAAATGCCTCTTTTCGATCGAGCGACTTCCATGCCAAGGAAGTACTTGAGATTGCCTAAGTGTTAGCATATATGGTTGGATTATCCGGGATTTTTGGGTTGTTATGCTAGTGTATTTGTTAGCCCTTTTATCTCCTTGTTTTTAGGAAGTTAGATGGTTAGTTATACTTATTCTCCTAGGCTATATAAAGAATAGTTTTCTTGTAAAGAAAATAGTTTTACTGATGAATATAGCAATGCACATATTGTTTTTCTCCTCAAATTAGCTTTTATGGTATCAGAGCATTAAAGGCTACGTGTGAGTTGAGAAAAACTAAACAACAGGAATAAGCGGAGCGGGTAGAACTGAGGTTACCTCGAGCACCTCGCAAACTGTCTCCACAATCATTCCCACTACTGTCATTGAAAACTCCTCTATGTCTCTGCAAATCACAACTCACAAACTAAACGGGAAGAATTTTCTGCAATGGTCCCGATCAGCACAGATGGTGATTAGAGGCAAAGGCAAAATCGGGTATTTGGATGGAACAATTCCCAAACCGAACTCCACTAATCCGGCATACTCCACTTGGGACACTCAAAACTCGATGGTCATGGCCTGGCTAATCCATTCCATGGAAGACAGCATTGGGGACACATTTCTATTTTATCCCACAGCAAAGGAGATATGGGAGGCTGTGACTTTAGCCTAGTCTGACCTCGAGAATTCATCTCAGTTGTTTGAACTTCGCAACAAAGCCAGAAACCTCAAACAAGGAGATCTTGAAGTAACTCAATACTTCAATTCCTTGAAGAAATTGTGGCAGGAACTTGATTTGTTCAATACCTGAACATGGAGGGATCCTAAAGATGCTGTTATGTTTAAGAAAATGCAGGACAAAGATCGTGTCTATAATTTTTTGGCAGGTCTTAATAAAGAACTTGATGAAGTGAGAGGCCGTGTTCTTGGAATGCGACAACTGCCATCCATTGATGAAGTTTTTTCTAAAGTTCGGCGTGAAGAATGTCGCCGGAGAGTAATGCTCGGAGAAACGGCGATCATGACGATTGAAACCTCGGTGTTAGTTGCACAGACACCAAACAAACAAGAAAATATTCGCTCATCCACCAAAAAGGGGCAGGCCTGGTGCGATCATTGTCAAAAGCCTTACCACACCAAGGAAACTTGCTGGGAGATTCATGGTAAACCAGCTAACTGGGTTCCTAATCGACTCAAGAATCGAGATAGTAGAGGACTACAAGCCATTCATGGCTCAGAACCGGAGGAACAAAGCACGGGAAGTCTCACTCTCTCCAAGGCTCAGATGGAGCAGCTTTGCAACTTGTTTTTTGGAAAGGAACAGTCAAGTACCTCTCTTATGGCAAAGAAGAATGAGAGCTTTGGGGGCATGACAGAGAAAGGTGAGCCGTGGGTTATTGACTCGGGGGCCACTGACCATATGACAAGCTGTCAAAAACTTTTTCAGTCATACACCCCGAGTCCAGGAAATCATAAAGTCAAGGTTGCTGATGGCTCTTATTCCGTGGTTGCAGGAGTGGGATCCATAAAAATAAATTCCACAATCACCCTTAACTCTGTTTTACATGTTCCGAGTCTTATCTCTATTAGTAAGATTACTAAAGAACTAAATTGTGTGGTTAATTTTCGTCTTCTTTGTGTGTTTTTCAGGACTTGATTACGGGGAGGAAGATTGGCAGTGTTAAGGAGGTTGAGGGTCTTTACTACTTTGAGCACAATCTATCTGTGAGTTGTCATGCTTATACCGCTGTGGATCACTCTGCCGTTTCTAGGAAAGAACAAATTTTTCTTCTTCATCGTAGGCTAGGACATCCAAGTTTCTTGTACTTAAAATATTTGTTTCCTTCCTTGTTTCAGAATAAAAAGGATTTGTTTCAATGTGAAATTTACCAATTAGCAAAACATAAACGTGCCTTCTTGCCATTTCAACCCTATCATGCTTCAAAGCCTTTAACTTTAATTCATAGTGATATTTGGGGTCCTTCACGTGTTAAGAGTGTCACTAATCACAAATGGTTTGTTACTTTTATCGACGATCATACGCGTGTATGTTGGGTGTATCTATTGAAAGACAAATCTGATGCGGAGCAAATTTTTAAAAATTTGTATTCCATGATTCAAAACTCATTTTAATGAAAGAATTAAGATGCTTCAGACCGATAATGGTACCGAATATTTTAACTCAATTCTTGGTAATTTATTATTGAAACATGGAATTATTCATCAAAGCTCTTGTGTCGATACACCTAAACAAAACGGGATCGCTGAACAAAAGAATCGCCATTTGTTAGAAGTGGCTAGCTCTCTATTATTTACAACATGTCTTCCAAAAAGGTTCTGGCGAGATGCTATTCTTACTGCATGTTATATCATTAACCGTTTGCCAACTAGGGTTCTAGAATACCAAACACCATTAGATTTCCTTCAAAAATCTTTTCCTACTGCTAGGTTGTTTTCAAGCTTAGAGCCCAAGATATTTGGCTGTACAACTTTTGTCCACATTCCTAATCAGAACCGTACAAAACTTGATCCAAGGGCACATAAATGTCTCTTCCTTGGATATTCTGCCACCCATCAACAAAAAATCTAGATGCTCAGAAAAATCAAAATAGTCGGCCAATAATTCCGGAAGAAAAACGAGCAGACCAGAAACAGAGTGGTCTACAGCCGTTTAACTTGACTTACTCACGGAAAAAGGGGGTAAAAAATCCTGGACTTTCTCACTGCCAAGACTCTATCTCCGAATCAGGCTCAGAAAAAATTAACCATGATCTTGACATCCCTGTGGCTATGAGGAAGGGAACAAGAGCGTGCACAAACCACCCAATCTCAAATTTTGTGGAGTATGATCATTTGTCAACTTCACTCAAGGCTCTCGTGGCTAATCTGTTTGAGAGTGAAACTCCAAAAAACGTTGAAGAGGCAATGGGAAAGGAGGAATGGAGGAAGGCTATTATGGAAGAAGTTCAAGCCTTGGAAAAGAATCGCACATGGGAGATTGTGGACAGGCCAAAAGATAAAGTACATATTGGTTGTAAATGGGTCTTTACAATCAAGTATAGCGCCGATGGATCGATCAAACGACATAAAGCGAGGTTAGTAGCTAAAGGATACACTCAAACATACGGTATTGATTACCAAGAAACGTTTGCTCCTATGGCAAAAATCAATACCGTACGTGTTTTGTTCTCTTTGGCGGCTAACTTGGACTGGCCACTTCATCAACTCGATGTTAAAAATGCGTTTATGAATGGTGAACTACAAGAAGAAGTGTTCATGGAACTACCACCTGGGTTTGATGGAGACAGCAAGAGAGGAAAGGTATGCAGACTTAAAAAATCATTGTATGGTTTGAAACAATCGCCTAAAGCATGGTTTGATCGCTTCACTAAGACAATCCATAAACAAGGTTTCTTTCAAACTCAAGCAGATCACACGCTGTTTTATAAACATAGAGGTAAGAAAGTCACAATCCTCATTGTTTATGTTGATGATATTGTTCTTACTAGTAATGACGAAGAAGAGATTATGAGGCTGAAGAAAGGACTGTCCTCGGAATTTGAGATGAAGGATCTGGGGACTTCAAGGTATTTTTTGGGCATGGAAATTGCCAGAAACAAATCTGGAATCTCTATTTCTCAAAGGAAATATGTACTCGACTTATTGAACGAGACGGGAATGCTAGGATGTAAGCCGGTAGATACTCCAATGGATCCTAGCAAGAAACTAGGAACAGAAACTTCAAGTAGTCCTGTGGACAGGGGGAGATTTCAGAGGTTAATTGGTAGATTAATTTACCTTTCTCATACTCGACCGAACATTGGATTTGTTGTGAGCTGCATTAGTCAATTTATGCGTGCTCCTACCGAGGAACACATGGAAGCAGTATTTAGGATCCTAAGGTATCTAAAAGGTACTCCAGGAAGAGGATTATTCTTCAAGAAGAGTGAATCAAGAAGCATTGAGGCCTACACGGATGCAGATTGGGCAGGTTCCATAAGTGATAGACGATCTACATCAGGCTACTGCTCTCTAGTGTGGGGAAATCTAGTGACTTGGAGAAGTAAGAAGCAAACAGTCGTGGCACGAAGTAGTGCTGAAGCAGAACTACGCTCACTTGCACATGGTGTATGTGAGCTCTTATGGCTAAGGAAGTTACTGGAAGAACTAAAAATGGAAGTACAAGTTCCTTTGAAGCTCTACTGTGATAATAAAGCCGCAATTAACATCTCTCATAACCCAGTTCATCATGAAAAAACCAAGCATGTTGAAGTGGATCGGCACTTCATTAAGGAAAAGATTGAAGATGGAACAATATGTGTCACATATGTTCCAACATCGGAGCAAGCAGCTGATCTTCTAACCAAAGGTCTTGGAAGACCACTGTTCGAAAAGCTAGTGGACAAGCACGGGATGTACAATCTGTACTGCCGAGCTTGAAGGGGAGTGTTAGCATATATGGTTGGATTATCCGGGATTTTAGGGTTGTTATGCTAGTGTAATTGTTAGCCTTTTTATCTCCTTGTTTTTAGGAAGTTAGATGGTTATACTTATTCTCCTAGGCTATATAGAGAATAGTTTTCCTGTAAAGTCAATAGTTTTACTGATGAATATAGCAATGCACAGATTGTTTTTCTCCTCAAATTAGCTTTTACTAAGTCCTTGATCTCAAATTCTTTAGCCAAGAAACTCTTGAGCCTGAGTATCTCTTCATCATAATCTCTGGTTAGGATGATATCATCAACATACACAATTAGTATTGCCCTTTTACCTAATGATGAATGCTTGACAAACAGTGTGTGATCTGTCTGCCATTGATCATACCCAAATTTCTTAACTACCCTAGTGAACCTGTCAAACCAAGCACGCGGTGACTGCTTTAGTCCATACAAAGACTTCTTGAGTTTGCAAACCTTGTTCATCATGGCTGGTGTAGTAAACCCAGGTGGTATCCCATGTAGACTTCTTCCTCTAGATCTCTATTTTGGAATACATTTTTCACATCCAACTGGTATAGAGGCCAATCTAGGTTTGAGGCAAGTGAGAGTAACACTCAGACTGTATTGAGTTTAGCTACGGGGGCAAAAGTCTCTTGATAATCTATCCCATAAGATTGAGTAAAACCCTTAGCTACTAACCTTGCCTTAAATATGTTAACACTGTCATCTGCATTATGTTTGACTGTGAATATTCACTTGCAGCCAACCGAATGTTTCCTTGATGGTAAATAACACCCAAGTCCCGTTCTTTTCCAGAGCCTGAATCTCTTCCAAAACAGCTACCTTCCACTCAGGTACATTTAGAGCTTCATGTATGGAACTCGGAACCTGTATTTTATCAAGGGTGCTAACAAATGCACGGTGACTAGGTGACAATCCTCCATATGATACAAAAGTGTAGATGGGATGATTTGTGCACAACCTAATGCCTTTTCTTATGGCAATAGGTATGTCATCAATAGATGAGTTGCTAGGGGCAGGATAAGAACTTGAGTTACCTGGTGAATTTTAAGGTTCAAGAGTCGGGTTGGATTCATGACTTTGATCATGTGGCTGCATTTATTTTCCCTCTTGAGTCTTGTTCCTCCTAGAGTAGACACGGAACTCACTAGTTGCCGCAGGCTGTGTGTGAGTCAGACGCTGAGGTGTTTGAATTGACTGAGGTACTGATTGGAGTTCTATTTGAGAATTGAATTCAGGCTGAGTATCAAGGACGGGATGAATGAAAGACATTGGACTTTGATTTGTTTGAATAACCGGATTTTGATTATTTAGATTGAGGCGAGATGAATCCAAGGTTTCAACATCATCCCAAAGCTGATATTCCTGAGTAAAGTTCTCCCCCTGAATATTAGATTTGTAATAGGGTTGTTGTTCGAAGAAAGAAACAACCACATAATTATAGAATTTTCGAGTGATAGGGGAATAACATTTATACCCTTTTTGATTAGAGTAGTAACCAACAAATATGCATTTGAGTGCCTTAGGAATTAGGTTCCTGCCCAGAACCCGTAAATCAACCAAAGAAAACAAGAGTAATTCGCATGAAATGATACGGTTTCCTTTTATTAATATCCAGCCAAACAAACCAACGAGGGCAATTTCCTTCACTCAGGGAATTACAAGACGGTAATGGAAGAACAAGAAAAGAAGATAACAATGGGGACAATTCGAGGTTCCTAGCCTCCAATGGTCTGTAACAGAAAGATTACTCAAATTCCAGACAGCTCTCCCATCCCTCCTCTGGAGTCTAAATACCCCACTAACAACTTGTAACTAACTTGACACCTCAGCACTCACTTTTCCCTATTTCCACTTCCCTCCCCTGCCTCCAGCGATTTTCCCCTACGGCCCCTCTTCCTAGCGTAGACCAACCTAACAGCATCACTACCCGTGAGGCCACCACGTCAGTCGGACAGACACAGAGCTCTAGATCATCCGTCAACTGTGCGGGGAGAGGTTGGACCTTGGCCACAGCCCCCTTAAAGGGCTTCAATTGAGACACGTGGAAGACCGGGTGTAAGCGAGTATTGTCAAGCAGCCTCAAACAGTACGCCACTGGCCCAATGCGTTCCACCACTTCGAAGGGCCCATAAAAGCGCGGGCTGAGTTTCTCATTGACGCGGCGAGCCAAGGATTTCAGCCTGTAGGGACGCAACTTGAGCAGGACCAACACACCTACCTCGAAACTTAATTCTCTCTGATGATTATCAGGGAATTTCTTCATGCGCTGCTGTGCCAATAGCAGGTGAGATTTTAGCAGATCAAGCATAGCATTACACAGGGTGATCTGTTCCTCCACGGCTGCCACCGCGCTAGGGGAGTCCTAAAAATGGTAGAGAGCCGAGGGATCTTGACCATATAAAATACGGAAGGGGGTGAACTTGGTGGAAGCATTAAATGTCGTATTAAACCAATATTCTGCCCACGGCAGGAAGGAGGACCATTGCCGGGGCTTATCTCCTGCAAAACAGCGCAAATATGTTTCTAAGCAACGGTTTACTACCTCCGTATGCCCATCCAATTCTGGGTGATAGGCCGAACTTGTGTGCAGCTTGGTGCCCTGTAACTTGAACATCTCTTGCCAAAAACCCGCTCGTGAACACGGCGTCCCGATCACTCACAATGGACCGCAGAATTCCGTGGAGCCTGACAATGGCAGAAACGAATAACACAGCCACCTGCTTGGCTGAGAACGGATGGGCCAAGGGGCAAAAATGAGCATATTTTGACAAGCGGTCCACCACTACCAAAATGGTGTCGAACCCTCCCGACTTGGGCAGGCCTCCAACAAAATCCATGGAAACGTTGTCTCAAATTTGGGTGGGGATCGGTAGGGGCTGCAGGAGGCCAGCTGGGGACAGAGCCTCTATCTTGTTTCTCTGACACACCTCACAATTAGCCACATACTCCCGGATGTAGCGCTTCATACCACGCCAAAAAACCACCGCGAATAGTCGCTTGTACGTGCGGACAAAAACCCGAATGCCCCCCAATGACCGAGTCGTGAAACTCGTGTACCAGCCGAGCTATCCAAGGTGAGTTCTCCACCAAAACTAGCCTCTCCTTGTAAAACAGTAATCCGTTCTTCAGCGCATACCCCTCCTCAAGCTCTCCTTTCTCCAGTTTCGATATGATGGCCCCCACCCTAGTTCCGTTCACTGCTCCAACAGGATAGCTGCAAAGGCCCATGTGTGTGGTATTGTGAACGCAGCAAGGGTAGCCTCAGCCCCGTCACCCCTACGGGACAGTGCATCGACGACGCGATTGGAGGCCCCCAACTTGTACTGTACCTCTAGATCATAACCCAAAAGTTTATACACCCAGCGAAGTTGTTCGGGAGGGAGTTGGCGTTGATTCATCAGGAACCGCAAACTTTGTTGGTCAGTGCGGACCACAAAGTGGTGTCCCAAAAGATAATGGCGCCATTTTTGAACCGCCAGGACCACCCCATGAGTTCCCTCTCATATACCGACTTCAATCGGGAAGGAGGGGCTAGAGCTTTACTGAAAAACACGATGGGCCTGTCCTCTTGCATCAATACTGCCCCCAACCCACTACCCGAAGCATCCGTCTCGACAATGAATTGCTTTGAAAAGTCAGGCATGGCCAGAACATGAATCTGGGTCATAGCCAGCTTGAGCTCCTTGAATGCTCGCCCTGCTTCCTCTATCCAAAGAAATCCCTTCTTCTTGAGCAGCTCCATTAGTGGTCGTGCGATCATCCCATAGCCCTAGACAAACCGCCTGTAGTAACTGGTGAGCCCCAAAAATCCTCGCACCTCCCGGGTGTTACTCAAAGGGGGCCAAGAGGTAATGGCCTGAATCTTGGAAGGGTCGGCAGCCACCCCTCGAGCTGAAACGATGTGGCCCAGGTATTCTAGTTGGGGCTAGCCGAAACAACAATTTTTTTATTGGCAAATAATTGTTCGCGCTACAACACTTGAAGGACCTCAGCAAGGTGTTGACGGTGTTCCTCCCATGAACGGCTGTACACCAAAATGTCATCAAAGAACACAAGAACGAACTTTCAAAGGTATTGACGAAAGACCCTGTTCATAAGGGCTTGGAAAGTGGCTGGGGCGTTTGTCAAGCCGAAGGGCATGACGAGAAACTCGTAGTGGCCCTCATGTGTTTGAAATGCCGTTTTCTCAATGTCGGCCTCATGCACCCTGATTTGGTGATACCCTGCCTGCAAGTCTAATTTTGAAAATACGACAACCCCATGGAGTTCATCGAGCAACTCGTCGATCATAGGAATCGAAAACTTGTCGGGGATTGTGACTTGGTTTAGCGCACGATAATCTACACAGAAACGCCAGCTTCCGTCTTTCTTTTAGACTAAGAGGACCGGGCTGGAGAACAGGCTGCTACTAGGCCGTATGATACCGGAAGCTAACATGTATGTCACCAACCGTTCTATCTCCCCCTTTTGTGGTCCCGTCCCCGGTGTGGTGGCAACCCCATGGGATTATCAAACACTTCCTCGAATCTGTCCACCACCATTCGTACCTCCCCCGGAATCACTTTGAGCTCCTCCCCTGGCTGCTGTATCGAGATTTCACAAACCTCAACCAATACCCTGCTCCGGCCGGTGACAGTCCTAACTAAAGAACTCATTTTGACCGGTGCATAACACAGGCTTGGGTCTCCATGCCAAACCACCCACGTTGGCCCTGCTCGAAATTTCATTAAGAATTTAGACCAATCAGCCTGTACCTCACCGAGGGTGCTGAGCCACGTCACCCCTAAGACCAAATCAGCCCCGCCCAACTCGAAGGAAAAGAAGTCCTCCACTACCAAGTGACCTTGGATCCAAACACTAACCCCCCGACAAATTCCTGATTGTTTAACGCTCAACCCATTGCCTACTATAATATTGTGACTTACCGTGGAGTCCACCGGCAAGTGCAGTTCTCGTACCACCGTTTCCGAGATGAAACTGTGGGTGGCGCCGCTGTCCACCAGCACCACGACCTCCCGGCCACCAATCCGTCCCCAGAGCTTCATAGTGTTGGAGGAGGACACCCCCCGCATTAGATTCAAAGACAAATCCACCTTTGCGTTCGCGATCTCCTTTCCTTTGTCCTCCGCCGCCAACGACTCCTAGCCATCCTCACTGTCCTCCCCCAAGTCGTCTCCATCGTCTGCCATAATAAGAACCTGCAACTGCCTGTTCTTGCATCAATGTCCCGGACTGAACTTCTCGTCACATTTGAAGCAGAGCCCTCGAGCTCTCCTCTGCTGGATCTCCTCCTCCATGAGCCGCCTGTACAAAGCCGCCTCTCCAGTAGGGGGATTCGTCCCTAAACCACCACTCACCCGAGCTCCCTGCCCTAGCGCCGCCTCATGCTGAGGTTTGGATCAAAGGGGGCTCTCTGGAGGGTAGGAACCCGTGTTGTGGACTTCAAAGGACCCCCCATAGCGCCCTACAAACTCAGATCTGGGCCCACGGCCCAATCTATTCCTTCGGACCCGATCCGCTGCTTCATTGCGGGCCTCCACCTGCTGGGCCAGATCCATCATCTCATGCAACCCATTAGGCCTATGCATTTTTAGTTCAGCCCGAATATCCTCCCGGAGCCCATGAAGGAAGGCCCATTTGAATATGGCTTCAGGGACTCCCTGCATCTGCGCTGCCGTTGATTCGAACTCGTCCCGATATTCCGCCACCGCCGCCCGTTGCCTGAGAGCCATCAGTTGCTCCACTGGGTCGACTTCCCTGGCGCGACCGAAACGTCTCAGCACAGCTGTGCAAAGTTCGCGCCAAGATCTGAACGGATCTTGCGCGTCTGCCCATTGGAACCATCCCAAAGCTCGCCCCTCCATGCATACCGAGGCCACCACCACCCTCTCTTCCTCCACTTCATTCACAGCAAAGTACCGTTCCGCCCTAAACATCCATCCTTGGGGGTCCTCTCCCTAGAATATTGGCATCTCCAGCCTCCTTCCTCGGTGTTCAGCACGTCCTCTCGGTAGCGGTGGCATCTCTTGCCGGTATTCTCGCTCGTAACGCTGGGGTTCTTCATTGCACGGAGGCAGAGGCGGCGACGCTGGCCGAACGTTCGGCCCCGGCCGTCGAAGGTCGGGAAATCGCTGCTGTCTCACGTCGAGCTGAGGTTGTGGGTGTGGGTGTCGCTGGAGAAGATCCACCTGCCGAAGCAGAAGATTCTCCAGCCGCCGTATCGATCCCTGTACCTCCCCCATCTGGACGCCCATCTCCACCAAGTCTTCCTCTAGTTTAGGAAGAGGCTCAGTCAAAGCCTCCACAATCTGCAACGTCTCGTAGAACGTATCCACTTGCTGTTCGAGGCGAGATATCACCTCCTCTGGTGGAGGAACACCGGAAGCTTCCGCCATGGATCGAACTACTCTGATACCAAAATGTTAGGTTCCTGCCTAGAACCCGTAAATCAACCAAAGAAAACAAGAGTGATTCGCATGAAATGATACGGTTTCCTTTTATTAATACCCAGCCAAACAAACCAACGAGGGCAATTTCCTTCCCTCAGGGAATTACAAGACGGTAATGGAAGAACAAGAAAAGAAGATAACAATGGGGACAATTCAAGGTTCCCAGCCTCCAATGGTCTGTAACAAAAAGATTACTCAAATTCCATATGGTTCTCTCATCCCTCCTCTGGAGTCTAAATACCCCACTAACAACTCGTAACTAACTTGACACGTCAGCACTCACTTTTCCCTATTTCCACTTCCTTCCCTTGCCTCCAACGATTTTCCCCTACGACCCCTCTTCCTAGCGTAGACCAACCTAATAGGGGGCCTAACAGTTTACTCTGATGTTGAGCATGGATATTAAAGAATTTCTGAACTTCTATTATTAATAATTCTGTAACCCTACAATAGCATATATATACACAAATGACTAATAAGGGAAAAACTAACTAGCTTGATTCTCTCCTAAAAATCAGGAAACAAAATTATGAGAAAAGATCACAACCGATCTCTCCTTTTATTCCTAAAATACTTTCCTAAACTAACTTCCCTAACTTTTGACTTTCGAATTCAACACTCCCCCTCAAGCTGGAGAATATATATCATATAACCCCAGCTTGCAAATTAAGTCTTCAAAGTTAGGTCTTGGTAGAGCTTTGGTGAGGATGTCTGCCGTTTGTTGCTTGGTAGGGATGTAGTTCAATTTAACTGTCTCACTAGTCACCTTCTCTGTGATGAAATGTCTGTCAATCTCAACGTGCTTAGTCCTGTCATGATGCACGGGATTCTTGGCTATGCTTATAGCTGCCTGATTATCACACATCATCAGAATAGGAAATGAACTCATTTGTCCCAGTTCACCTAGAACCCTTTTTATCCAAATCCCTTCACAAATTCCCTGTGCTAGTGCTCTGTACTCAGCTTCTGCACTACTTCTGGCTACCACTGATTGCTTCTTGCTCCTCCAGGTAACAAGATTGCCCCAGACAAAGGAACAATATCCAGACGTTGACCGTCTATC